>NC_134794.1:1180000-1242500 GCF_046742065.1 Oratosquilla oratoria | reverse complement strand
CTTCCAGTTTTACCTTTAATCCACTGAGGTCCACCTTCTGATTCTGTTGCCCTTCAGGATCAGATTCAGGGCTCTGCAAAACAAGAACAAATTAACATCTTGAACCAATAATCATTCAACCCTGCCACATTCTATTCCATGACAAAACACACTCGACTTGATGGCATGGTGGTACTACACTTGCCTGCTAATTTAGTGATTTAAGTTTGGGTACCACCCATAGCTGAAAAAAAATTCAGCAGTGCTGCACTGTGAGCCAACATTCCAACTCTGGTGGGCAAGGAGTTGGGAGTTGTATTAACCTAGTTATATTTTACGGGAAGGGGAGCTACGCTCGTGTCCAGTCTTTGTATCTCACAACATCTAGTTTGTCCTTAAATTCATGTATGGTGTTTGCACACACTATTATTTCATCCAATATGTTCCAGAGATCACCACTCTGTGGAAAGCTGTTTTTTTTCAGATCTCTTCTATAACTGTCCTTTGAGTTTCTTTTCATGTCCCCTTGTTTCTCTTCTATCCAAATTTTACAAGTATTCTCAATTAAGGACTTCCATGCCTTTCATAATTCTATAAATGGCTAATAGACCACCTATTTCTCTTCTTTGTTCCAGGGTTGGTAATTCCAGTTTAGTCAATCTTTGTTCATATGCCAGTTTTGAAGGTGCTGGGGCCATCTTTGTCACTGCTCTTTGGATTCTTTCTATTTTCCTTATATTCTTTTTTATACTGGGTGTCCATTGTGTTGCTGCATACTCCAATCTTGGTCTTATCAGTGTGACTAGTATTTTCTTTACCATTTCCTCATCCAATTAAAAGTCACCTTTATTAATCTTAACAAATTGTAGGTTTCTCCAACTATCTTGTTTATCTGTTTGTCTGGGGATATGTCTTTGGTAATGATTATTCCTAGGTCCTTTTCGGAACCAACTTTCTTTACTTCCTTCTCACTGATTTTATATTGCCCTGATATTCTCCTTTTACTTTTCCAAATTCCTTTATACTGCATTTCTTAATGTTGAAGTCCACTTCCCACTTCTCACTCCATTCCCAGACCTTGTTCAGATCTCTGTAGCAATTCACAATCTTTTTCCGTACTTACTTTCTTTAGTAGTTTTGCATCATCTGCAAAGAAGTTCATGTAACATTCTACACCTTCATCCATGTCATTTACATATATAGCAAACATTATCAGAGCCAGTACTAATCCCTGTGGGACACCACTAATCATTTCTTCCGAAGTAGAATTTTTATCTCTGATCACTACACATTTTTTTTCCATTCAAGAAATCCTCTATTTCAATAGTTTTCCTTGTATATCTCCTGTAGTTTTGAATTTTCTTAATAATTTTTTTTTGTGGTACTTTATCCAACACCTTTTGCAAGTCCAGGAAAACACAGTCTACCCATCTGTCCCTTTCTTGTATTATATCTATTAACCTTGAATAGAAACAGATCAAGTTTGTGGCACATGACCTTCCCTCAGTCTAAATCCATATTGTCTTGGATTTAGTATATTGTTCTCCTCCAGAAGTTTTGTTAATCTATTTTCCAGTCTTCTGATATTTTTCCTTCTTTGAGTGACCAATCTATTATCTTATATATTTTGTCCATTAGTTCATCTATACATTCTTTTAGTATCCAGTTTGCAATTCTGTCTGGGCCATGTGATTTTCTAACATCAAGGTTCATTATTTGGTCCTTTATTTCTTTCTGTGTCACAGTTATTTCTCTCATTGGGGGAGATCTTTCTCCACTACCTTCATCTCAATTGTGTATGTTTTCTTTAGTGAACAAGGATATGAAAAGTTTGTTCATAATTTCAGCCATGTCTATATCCTCTGTGTATTCCATGTTCCTTTGATGTAGTTTTACTATTTCCTGCTTATTCTTTAGTTTACTATTTACATATCTATAGAATACTTTAGGTTGATATTTACATTTGTCTATTATGTCTTTTTCCTATCCGAGAGTTGATACCTTGACGTGGTGGATAGGCTTGAGAATCTTCATGATTACAAAAGCTATGTCGATAGAGAGGAAATCTCTGCAGGGTCACCCATATCGAACAGGTTTTGTAAGAAAGATCAGACAAAGAACAGCTCAAACACACAGTTGCAGGACCCACTGCTAACTGACACGTCCCTGATGGCAAACAGGGAAATTCCTCATAGATATATGGGGTACCGTCATAATGACGGCATGGACCATTGGACACCCTATAGTAATAGGGCTTCACCGAATATAATGAATAAGGTGACACCAAAGAAATATCTCACCAGAAACCAGTTGACAAGGAGGTGAGATTACTGCCAGCCCCCCTTCATAGCCAACATGAATATGAATAGCACAATCAAAAGAAAACCAGGCATTCCTGTTGGATCATCGTCACCCAAAGGTCCAACCACATTGCCTCGTGTGCTTACGGGCAGTGTGCCACCGAATGTGAGTAAGCACTGTCCAAGCAGATCCAAGTCTTGGACATTAAAGAACATGAAGAAAATGAAGATCTATACTTACAACGTAAGAAGTCTCTCAGAAGACCACAGACTGGAGAGTTTAATGGAAGAACTAGACAACATCAAATGGGACATCGTAGGACTGAGCGAAGTCCGAAGAATGGAAGAAAAGCTGATACAATTACAAGATGGTCACCACCTGTTCTACTATAGAGGTAAGGACAAAGAAAGATCTAGTGGAGTAGGATTCTTGATCAACCGAGAGGTTGCGGGTAACGTAATCAAATTCAGTAGTTTATCGGACAGGGTAGCTTGGATTGTGATTAGGCTGTGTAAAAGGTACACTCTAAAAATAGTTCAGGTTTATGCACCAACTTCACAGAGTTCAGACGAGGAAATTGAGTCCTTCTATGATGATTTAAGTCAAGTAATGGATCAAGAAAAAAGTAAGTACACTTTGGTAATAGGAGACTTTAATGCTAAAGTAGGGAAGAAAATGGGAGATGAGACGTGCATTGGGAAGTTTGGAGTAGGTGAAAGAAATGACAGAGGTGAGATGTTAGTCAATTTTGCAGAGAACTACAATATGAGGATAATGAACACTTTCTTCCAAAAGCGTGTAGGTCGTAAATGGACGTGGAGAAGTCCAAATGGAACAACAAAAAATGAAATAGACTTCATATTAGGAGATGAGAGCAAAAGCGTTAGCAATGTTACGGTGATAAATAAAGTCAACATAGGTAGTGACCATAGAATGGTAGGATGCACAGCTAAATTCAACTTCAGAGCCGAGAGAAACAAACTAGTATTAAAAAGGAAAATAAGCCTTGCAAAGGTTAAGGATAATAAAAAGAAATTTCAGTTAGAAATTAAAAATAGATTCGAAGCTCTAAGAACTAACGAGGACAGCGTGGAAGATATCAATGTGAATTTAGTGAATATCATTAAGGAATCAGCAGAGAAAGTAGGAAGTACAAAAAACATTAGAGAAAACAAGTACTCCAAAGCTACAAATGACCTAATTAAAAGAAGAAGGACCATGCAGATTAAAAGCAGGAGAGACGAAATAGAAAGAGTAGAACTAAACAAGCTTATCAACAAAAGGCAGAGATTAGAGAAAAGAAAGAGAAACATGGATGAAATAGAGGAAACTATTTGGAAAGGTAAAAGTATTAAAGTGACCAAGCGCAAACATACTTTAGGAAGACAGCAAATTATATGTTTGAATGATAGAAATGAAGAAATAATTAAATGTAGAGACAAAATGGTAAAAAGAGTAGAAGAATTTTACCAAGAGCTTTACTCGTCGAAGGCCGTAGTTGAGTCAGTAGATTCATGTGTAGACGTTAGTAGTGTACCAGAGATTACAAAGGAAGAAGTACAATTTGCTCTAAAAACTATGAAAAGAGGAAAAGCACCTGGGGAAGATGGTATATCAATAGATCTACTGAAAGACGCTGGTGAATTAGTTCATATTAAATTAGCCGAGTTGTACACCCAGTGCTTATGTCAAGAGAGCGTTCCGGATGCGTGGTGCAATGCTATAGTGATTTTGCTTCATAAAAAAGGAGACCAGAAGGACCTTAGTAACTATCGACCGATTAGCTTGCTATCAAACGTATATAAAGTATTCTCCAAGATCCTTACAAATAGACTAGGCCAAGTTTTTGATGGAAACCAACCGAGAGAACAGGCAGGCTCTAGAAGCGGATATTCAACTTTAGACCATTTGCAGGTGATGAACCAACTAATCGAGAAAACGACAGGATATAGTATACCTCTCTGTTTAGCTTTTGTAGATTACGAGAAGGCCTTTGATTCAGTAGAACAAATAGCAATACTGAACTCGCTACGCAAACAGGGTACAAACGAACAGATCGTAAGAGTTTTAGAAAAAATTTATTCGAAAGGTACCGCTATAGTTTGACTTCATAAAGATACAGAAAAGATCAAAATTGAGAAAGGAGTGCGGCAAGGCGATACAATTTCACCCAAATTATTTACAGCTTGTTTGGAAGATATTTTTAGAAGGTTAAGTTAGGAAAAAAAAAAGGTTTGAAGATTAATGGCGAATATTTTAACCACCTAAGATTTGCAGATGACATTATTCTTATTTCAGAAAGAGCAGAAGACTTACAAGATATGCTGAGCGATCTAAACAAAGAAAGTCTCAAAGTAGGTTTAAAAATGAGTAAGAGTAAAACCAAAGTAATGTTCAACACGAAAGTTCAAAGTAAAGAGATTGTAATTGATGATGAGAGTCTTGAGGAAGTTGAAGAGTATAATTATTTAGGTCAGATGGTGAAGGTGACGAAAGATCATGATAACGAGATAAAAAGACGCATTACAATTGGTTGGAAAATGTTTGGTAAGTATAATAAAATCCTGAGAGGCTCTCTACCTTTATGTTTGAAACGTAAAGTTTACAACCAATGCATTTTACAAGCAATAATCTACGGATGTGAGACTTGGAAGCTGACGTGGGCGATGGAAAGAAAGCTAAGGACTGCACAGAGGAGAATGGAGAGATCAATGATGGGAATAACACTGAGAGACCGAAAGAGAGCAAGTTGGGTGAGAGAGCAGACTAGAGTGAAAGATACTGTGGAAGCAATAAAAGAGAGGAAGTGGAATTGGGCAGGTAAGTTGGTACGAACGACTGATGAGCGATGGAGCAAATGCATTACTGAATGGACGCCGCGAGATAGGAAGCGTGGAAGAGGGAGACCAGACAGAAGGTGGAGAGACGAGATCGAGAAGTTTGCAGGAGTGACGTGGCAGAGAGTGGCACGGTCGTGTGAATCATGGAATGCTATGAAGGAGGCCTTTGTTCAGCAGTGGACTCAGGATGGCTGATTTGATTGATTGATTGATTCTTTTTTATAGTTTCTTTTTTTCTTCCCTGCATATCTTTACATATTCATTTCTTAGGTTGATTTATATTTGCCACTTTCCAGGTTTATTTGATTTTTTCCATCTTTTCCAAGCTTTGTCTCTCCTATCTTTTGCCTCACTACATTTCTTGTTATACCAGCACTTAATGTACACCTTTTCCTGTTCTTTTTGTGCACATTTATCCACTCCATTATAGATTTCTTTCAAAATCATCCATTTCTCTTCCACCTGTGCTTCTTCATTATAGAATTTTTCCCAACTTGCTTTTTGAAAGAATTTTCCAAGTTTCCCAAAGACAGTTTTGTTATACAACAGTCTTCCTTTTCCGTGTTTCTCATTTCTCTCCAGATGTGTGCAAGGTCACAGCATTACCCATAAATCAGTGATATATGAGTTCTGAGCTCCATCTGGGAAGGTAATAGCTGTCCACCATGAGTTTAACACATGGTCCAAGACTATGGTGAATCACATCATTACCCATAATGCAGGCCATATATGAGCTCTGAGGTCTCATCTGGTTGGGCAATAGATATTAATCACAAGTCCAGCATATGATCCAAGACCATGGCGAACCACATATACACTCTTTCACTCACTCTATACAGTTTTGTTTGAGCAACAGTGAAAGATGATGAGGGTGACTAGCGGAATATCATAAGGATCAGTACTGGCATACGAAATGTTTCTAGTGTATGACAAATGTATGCAGAAGTCAGCTATGTGAACTTAATTGTTGATAATGCCAAAATTGTTAAAAGGGTGAAGGGTGAAGAGGACCATAAACTGCTATAGAAACACCTAAATAAGGTTTATGACTGAAACCAATCAATCCACTGCCCCAGGTTTCACCTATAGAAGAAGTGGGAGGTTAAATTCAACACAAGGAAATGTATATTCCTGGAAGTAGGCCAGAGTAGAAAGACTGCCAAAAAGTTATAAAACTGATACATACATCATACATATACTAAAGGCTTTTTCCCCCTTACACGGGGGGGGTAGCCAAAAAGAAAAAGGCATAGAAATCACTCCCACCCATTCCATCCCTATCACACTCCATTCCCCTCCACCCTCTTATCTTGGCACCTCCTGGATGACGGGTCATGCCTGCATCTCGCCCACTGCCCTGGGTCAGAAGCAGTGTCGCAAGACACAGCACATCCACAGCAAGGCCACTCCATAAATTCGGCGACACCCACCTCTCCGTCCCCTCATGCAGAAAAGGAGAAGACGGGGAGAAATCCCTTCAGGCAGTGACAAATTTTTTCTCATACATACTTCCTCAGCCCCCATCCCCCACCCATCAAAATGCAAAGGAATATTAATAATATTATTCAAAGATGATCTGTTGACATAAAACCACTAGGTGAGACTTATAAGTTGCCAATGAACGAAGAGTGGTGTTTCATCATATGAATGAAGAAGAAGAGGAAGAAGTGGAAGTGAGAGAAGAATTAGTGGGAGAAAAAAAAATCAGACTGGAACATAAAGCACAAACAGCAACAACCAAAGTGAACCCATTACAAAATCAAAGGAGAAAGATTTGGGAGTGTTGATAAAAGACAACCTGTCACCTAACAGACATATCAGCAGAATTGTGGGAGAGATGCATCTACTGCACAAAATTAAAGTGGCTTTTTGCTATATGGATGAAGAGATGATGAAAAAATTCACTGAAACCCTGAGCTGTCCAAGACTAGAATATGCGTCAGTGGTATGGTTCCCATACTGTGACGAATATAAGCAAGATCAAGAGATTACAAAGGGTAGCAACCAAACTGGTCCCCAGCCTGGCAGACAAAACATACGAGTTAAGACTAAAAGCACTAGGTCTGTCAACTTTTGAAAGATTGAAGAGGTGGTGATATGATTACAGTATTCAGATCATTAAATGGGATAGATCTCATTGACAGATGTGATCTCTTGATTAAGGATAGGTAGGAGGTTTTTAAGAGGTCATGAGAACAAATTAGGGAAGACTACATGTCTAATGGATGTGAAGAAATACAGTTTTCCATACAGAAGCATATGTACTTGGAATGGCTTTGAAGGAGATATAGCCCAAGCTGGAACACTACAGGAATGCAAATCTGAATGTGATCATTGGAAATCAAGTATATAAACTGGAACTATATGAATTTAAGGCTAGGTATGATAAATTGAAGATTAGGAAACAGGAACCAATATGCATTGCTCCTTCCTGTATACTACAATTAGGTAAATACACAAACACACATATGTGTGTGTGTGTGTGTGGAAAGAGAAAGAGTGGGGGTGGGGAGGAGATGGGCAAAGGATGTCTTACACTGTAAAATCAAAGAGAAATAAATTAATAAATCAGTTCATTTCTCAGACTCTCTCTTGCAGGAGACCCATGATTACCAAGTAACTGGCAACAACCCCCAGATTTACCCACAAGTCACTTCAAGAAGAAACTATAAAGAAATTAGACTTCTGGTATAGGTCAATTTCAATATATTGATAGAGTAGTGGAAAAACAGCTATGATTACTTAGAGATGAAAAAAATGGAGGCATATTGGTAGAAAGTAAAGGAGGGAATTAGGTTGACTTTCTGGGCCTGATTCGGAGACCTTGTAGGGGCCACTACCTTCTTGTGGAGGTGAGGGGTCTTGCATCACTTTGTGATTGGGAGCTGACAGTGGCTTCATTAAAGTTTAGGGTTCTCCATCCCTCCTCTGCTTTCCTCCATGCCAGTTGTGCTCATGCAATGTGATGAGATGGGGGAATTGGATCAAGGGGTCTTGCATACAATTGAGTACTTATTCTGATGTGACATTTTACGGGGAAGATTTTGGTGTCCTACTTTGGTTGTTTCAGTATATCCTGTTATAATTCTCAATGCTTAATTTTGTATAGTCCAAAAGATGTCCATGCTTGTTTTCTCAATTGTTCGAAAACATGCTGTGAGAGCATAGTTGAAGTATGGTTCTCGAGTCCTGTCTGTAGTCAGTAGACTGAGATTATGTTTTTCCTTTGGCAGTCCTGAGATTATGTTTTTCCTTTGGCAGTCCAAAGCTTGTACTTACAATTTATCTTAGTTCATTTATCTTCTTCGTCTTAACTTTCACTGTCAAGTCTTGAATGTGTAGCCTGAAGGTTATGCGAGTATTGCAAGTGAGGCTCAGGCTCAGGATTTTTGGGTTCTATTCCAATGGAAGAGTTCATTTATTCAATTGAATACTTCTTTGATTCATAGAAGGCTGAAGTAAATAATGGGACAATTTATAGTTTCACCCAACCAACGATTTTGATATGTGGCTTATGTGTTTCTGGTGAAAAATGTTGTGATATGAATGATGGTGTACATCATGTCCGTCGCCAATGCATACTTTTCAAGTAATCAAATATTGAAATTATGCACTTATGCCTACATCTCTCTGTAGGCAATTTCAGTGAGGAAAAGTCCATTCTATTTTTTCTAAACCAGTGTTCTAGCTTGTCCACATATGTTTGGGCATTTTTCCAGCTATTTTTGAATTGCAGTGATAGCTTATCTGTTCATCAAAACATGATATTTCAGTATCAGTAGGAATCTCCAGCCTTTCTACTTTGACTGTGAAACATATATGTTGTCACTATGGAGTAATAGTTCCATTTTGAAAATATACATGACACACCTACTACAGCTAAATATAGCTACAGCCGATTATGTATAGTGACCTCATAATCATCATCATGTTTACCCACCACTTCGTTAATCCTCTATCATGTAGATAAGCAATGTACATTAAGAAAATAAACGCTTATGTGTTATCGTCATAAAATCATTGCAGCCCAGATCACGCCCATTTCGGAATTTCACACATTTACCCATACAATCATGTATTGACAAGCTACTACATGATCCTTTCACCGTCCTAAAATCCTTTGTCAAATTACATAACCTTCTGGTTACAAACAGAAACCTAACCTTAATATCATTCGTCTAACAAGTTATCACTTGCCATTTATTTCATTGAGCTGCTTACCTTTGCGTGCACAGTTCCCATTGTGATGTTATTTCATGAGGTCCCTCAAACTCCCGTGTTTACAACCTCATATCCTTGGCCGGCCTCGTCGGCTGCAAAATAAACAGATCGAATAATTCATGTATGGAAGAAAAAAACTTACCACATTCACTAGAAATACCCCTATTTGCACTAACATTAGCTCAATTTTTTTTCGTTGTAAATTGATGGATAAACATATACTTTCAATTATATAATGAATGTGAATTGTTAACGCGCGTCTTTTAAAGAAAACAAGTGTACATTGGAGCTTTCCATGACTCCGTAGAATTTTGTTCTGATTACAGTATCGTTCTTGTATACTGGAACAAGTAATATTATATGTATACAGTATTTAACACACCATGCCAAATAACACTGGAATAGTGGTCAATGAAATATCATATCCCACAAATGGCGATTTCGCTATGTTAATAACGCTTTGACGTCCATGGTGTCAGGGACAATACAAAAACAGAACATGTATTTCGGTTCTCTGAAGATTTGGGCGTCCTCAGGAAGGCCACAATGTGTCGAAAGCTTGTCTTTTTTTCAAACAATTATAATTTGAACTGTTTGGAAAACGGCAAACATTTGACATTTTGTGGCATACTGGGGCAGCCCGAAACTACCTTCTGTTCAGCCAGTGTTATGAAGTGCCATTTCACATTTCAAGTAATTTTGACAACAATTGTGAAGTTCCTTCCGTGGATAGTAAATTTAACTCGAAAGATCAAAGTAAAACAATTGTAACCGATGGTGAGAATCTCGAAGAAGGTGAAGAGTAAAACTATTTAGGTCGCATGCTAAAACATACTTAAATGATGAAAGTAAGATTAAAAAGGTGTATCACAATTAGTTGTAAAGTGTGGTAACTATAGAAGATGTATGCTTACCTTAGTGAAAGTAAAAGAGGCAAGAGAGCTTAAAGCTCATAAGGGGCTGCCTCTTCTGGACTACCTTAAAGTCTCAAACTGGTCATATCTGTTTTTAAATATACTTACACTTGTGCTAGTAATTACATTTTCAGTGAGTATGTTCCACTTATTCACTACCCTTGTCAGAAACGTAGATTTTATAACTAGAGTATAATGTCAGCTATGATTTAAAGATGTGAAACTTGAAACTTGCCGAAGACACAGTGCACAGAGGAGAATGGAGATCATTGCTGGGAATAACGCTGAAGGCCAGGAAGAAGGTAAGTTGAGTGAGAGTTATCGCCAGGCTATTCTATTCATCTACGTGGGGCCTTTGGCATCTGTGAATAGATGCAAATAGAATATTACATGAAGGGGCAATTCTGTCGAAGACACTGTATGCGACGGACAGCGGCGGCGCCAGGAATTTTTAGTTGGGGAGGCTAAGGGGGGGCTAATAGTAATATGATAATACACATATATTATCCTCATTTCAGAAGGGAAGGGGGTTAATGGTTGGGCTAGCACTGATGGCTGACAAATCTTTAGCCCTGGCAATTAAAAATTCCACTTAATAAAATTATTTCAATGGGTGTTTTAAATTTTCAATTTGCTCATTTCAGTTGGGGGGGCTAATGGGGGGGCTGGCCACATTTTTGGGGGGCTTTACCTCTCCCTGGCGCCGCCACTGGCGGCGGAGACTTGGAATTTAAGAGGCAGAAAGGAGAAATTTGTGTTTGAGATGAAGTGTCTTAGAAGTATGGTAGGGTAGGTTGGATAGAATGAGAAATGAGGAGGTAAGAAGGAATGCGGGATGGAAAATGAAATGGAAGATAGGGCTGATGAAAGGATATTGTGATGATTTGGACACAGAAAGAATGAGTGAAGAGAGATACGTAAGAGAAGTGTGGAAGGCAGAGGCGGGTGGAATAAATGAGGGGGCGACCGAAGATGAGATGGATAGTTGGGTTAAGAGGGGTTTTGAACAAGAGGGGAATGTCTGTTGAGCAGGGGAGGGAGAAGGTAGGAGATAGGGGTGCGTGGAGAATGACTGTGTGTGGATGATACTTTGATACATCCCGAAGGGGATTGAAGAGAGGGAGAGTGGGAAGTGGTTGTGTGTGTGGATGTTATTTTGACGCGGCGGCCTGAAGGGGTTTCTCCCCGTTTTCTCCATTCCCCGCATGCAGACGGAGAGAGGGATGGGTCGCCGATGAAGTGGAGCGGCTTTGATGTGAATATAATGTGTCTTGCTATGTTGCTTCCGACTCGGGCAGTGGGCGGGAGACAGGAGGTAGCCCTTCATCCACGAGGAGTTACGATGAGAGGGAAACGAGGGTGGTAGAATGGGTGGGAGTGGGTGTGTGCCTTTGAATTGGCCACCTGCCTTATTTGGGGGAAGAAGCCTATGGTATTTAGATACATGGATAGACGTGAGGCCTACTTGTCAGTGGAAGAGTTACTGTACATCTATTTTCACTCTGTTCGCAGCAGATTATATTATTATTATTATTATTATTATTATTATTATTATTATTATTATTATTATTATTATTATTATTATTATTATTATTATTATTATTATTATTATTATTATTATTATTATTATTATTATTATTATTATTATTATTATTATTATTATTATTATTATCATTAATAACACTATCATTATTACTGTTTTCTATCATATGGTTTTTCGCATTGTAAGGTAGCTATGCATGAAAGAGAATTCCTTTAGCTTTTTCATTCCCATCTCACACATCCCCTTCACTCCTTCCTGCTTTGACAACGAGAAAGAAAAGCTACATGGGAACGCATCACAGGACTGCTGGTTCAAACTCAGCTGGATGCAGCCCTCCTCGTACAATGTGTTGGCCAGAGCAGCGTCCGTAGGGCCTTTTGTGTCCGGGGTTGGGGGAGGGCAGTGGTACCTGCTGCGGAGGTCCGGTGATGCTCGGGGGCAACTCTTTGACTGTCTGCTACAAAGATTCAAGTCTAAGTTAGAGCCTCGTGGTACTGAGAAATATGATGAGAAATTATATATATTTTGAATATGTAAACACAGATGAAAGATAAAATAAGAATTTTATTCGATTTTGATATAAACCAATCAAATCATTTCCCTCAAATGATCTGATTGGATCCCCCCCCCCCCATCCCCTTCTCTGCCATTTGGATGCTGCCCTGGGCCACTGCCCCTTTACCCCTCTGCTCGCTACTGGGCATGGTTGGGTGGAGGTGGGGGGGGGGGCAAAATTAAAGATATTATCCATATATGGTTTATGGCATGGAGTTACATCAAGATACACACTTCAGATTGGTCGAAGAACCATATATTTACATTATCTACAGGAGTTACGTTTTCACTTCGGTCAATGATACACTGACATTCTATCATTTAAAAATTCAGCGAAATGAAACGTGACGAGGAGGGGCAAAGTTTCAAACACACCTTGGGCTTCCCGGGGGGTGGGGGGGGGAACTGTTCCTCTGTGTGCCCCCCTCCCTCCCCCCACTCCGGACGTCCATGGTCAGGATACGTTGTCGAAAAGAGGATGGTAGGGAAACCAAGTGTTACTGAGTGGACGCCGCGAGATGGGAAGCGTGGAAGGAGACCGGGGAGGTAGCGAGACAGAATAGAGAAGTTTGCAGGAGTGACGTGGGAATCACGGAAGAAGTTGGGAAGCCCTTTGGTCAGTAGCGGACTCCGAATAACTGTATTATTGATTGACTGGTTGATATGTATATGCGTATATCTGTAATATATATATATATATATATATATATATATATATATATATATATATGTATGTGTGTGTGTATACATATATATATACATATATATATATATATATACATATATATATACATACATATCTATAATATAGTATATGGAAAATACCTTTAAGAAAATAATTAATGCAAAACTAGCCATCACTTTTAATGATATATGCATTAGAGAAAAACTCCTGCCCAAATACACTTATGATATATATATATATATATGAGAATATATATATATATATATATATACGAGTATATATATATATGTATATATATATGTACACGAGTATATATATATATATATATGTATATATATACGAGTATATATATATATATATATATATATATGTATGTATTTGTGTATGTGTGTATGTACACAAAAGAAAGACACATGGACATGTACATACGCGCGCACGGGCAACAGATAATACTTTAAATTCAAGTATGATCACTGAAGCCACAAAGGCAGGATCCCACGTGTGTCGTTCCTATCTTGTGCATCACAACTAAGTAAATTCACGCGCGCACACACACACGCACACACACACACACACACACACACACACACACACACACACACACACACACACACACACACACACACACACACACACACACACACACACACACACACACACACACACACACACACACACACACACACACACGCACACACACACACAGACACACACACGGACACAAACGCACGGGCACACACACACGGACACACACACATGCAGAGAAAGAGAGATAAGCGAGAAAGAAATATTCCCTCTGAAGAGGTCTTTCCTGTAGTAGGCGGCGATGGAACCGAACACCACCAAGAGCCAGAAAGGAGGAGCCGGCTGGCCTGCCTGCCTGCCTGCCTGCTCCGTGGATGGAAGAGAGAGAGAGAGAGAGACCGCTCCCCCCACCCCCACTCCACCTGCGCAAACAGAGAGCCCCCCCCCCCCAAGGCGGTGCTCATCGAGCCCTTTCCTTCCCTTCAGCTGAAGGAGGATCACGGACATCCTCCACCAGATCACAAGGAAGCTCTCTCTCTCTCTCTCTCTCTCTCTCTCTCTCTCTCTCTCTCTCTCTCTCTCTCTCTCTCTCTCTCTCTCTCTCTCTCTCTCTCTCTCTCACCTGCCTGTCCGCCGCGAGCCGTCTTCTTCTTTTGCTGCTGCAGGTCGTTCCTCTGGGAGAGCGACACCGAAGAATGGGGGATCTCCTGATGTGATGTGTGTATGCTCACGTGTATACTTGTGTGTATGATGTATGTATACTTGTGTAATGTATGTATTGTGTGTATGATGTATGTATACTTGTGTAATGTATGTATACTCGTATAGGAAGCGGTATGTTCTTTGGTGATTTCTTGGTATGTACTGCTGTTAAGCAGGTTTTGGTTTAACTTGTGTAAAAAAATAAAATTTTAAATAAACAAATAAATGAATAAATAGATAAATAAGATAGAAAGCGTCTCTACAGTAACGAAGGTAAACAAGAGGCTGCATCGTTTCTCCACGGGGCAGACCGATGGCCCTGCAGTGAGCCATCAAGGGTGAATACAAGGGCAGCACTATGGCAGGCACTCAAATCTAATTAATGATATGGGAACCAAACAAATATATTTATATTCAGTTCTTGAATTGTTAATACATTCAAGTGCACAGACACACACACACACACACACACACACACACACACACACACACACACACACACACACACACACACACACACACACACACACACACACACACACACACACACACACACACACACACACACACACACACACACACACACACACACACACACACACACACACACACACAGACACACACACACACACACACACACACACACACACACACAGACACACACACACACACACAAACACACACACACACACACACACACACACACACACACACACACACACACACACACACACACACACACACACACACACACACACACACATAAACACACACACAGACACGCACACACACACAGAAGGGAGAACGAGAGAGAAAGAGAGAGAGAGAGAGAGAAGGGAAAGCGAGAGAGAGAGAGAGAGAGAGAGAGAGAGAGAGAGAGAGAGAGAGAGAGAGAGAGAGGGAAAGCGAGAGAGAGAGAGAGAGAGAGAGAGAGAGAGATAAAAGGGGAAAAGAAGAACCCCAAAGGCCTTTTTTGCATAGGCGGTGGAAAGTATGCACTGGTATATGATATACCATATATGGTACCTGATGTCTTATATGGTATATGATATATTCTAACAAAATTTGTAGTAACACACCGACAAAGAAAAAATATGTTTTATACATAATTCCGACAGGTTTTGGATCAGTTTGAGCAGTCCGCAATGCTGCATCTTGTGTCTCCCCCCCTCCCCCCCCCCCCGGGGGTGCAACAAAAGTGACGCCACGTCGGTGAACGAAATCTTGAGCTTCGTTTTCTTTACATCAAGCACAAGAAGAGAAAAGTTATTTATTGATCCATTTATCGATCTAGCTATCTACTTATCTATCTATTTATCCGTTTGTCTTCATCCATTTACCTATTCATCTATTTATCTATTCATTTATTCATCTTTTCATCTATTTATCTATTTATCTATTATATATTTATCTATTTGTCTATTTATCTATTTATCTATTCATCTGTTTACCTATTTATCTATTTATCTATTCATCTGGTTATCTATTTATCTATTTATCTGGTTATCTATTTATCTATTTGTCTATTTATCTAGTATCTATTTATCTATTTATCTACTCATCTATTTATCTATTTATTTATCTATCTACTCATCTATTTATCTATTATCATTTTCCCATAGAATTACGATTCAGTTAAAAGTTTACGATTTCTTCATAAATCTTCGTCATTCCCAAGGAACAATTCACTCTTGATATGAATGATACAAATACATTTCTGATCGATATATTCTGGATTCGAGTCCCTCATTTCTCTCCGATTCCCAGCAGTGACTGCTGTTACCTGCCCCAACAACCCCCCAAAGGTGACGGCTTCGGCCGCAGATACTCAGCGTCTCCTGGCGTACGCTCCTCACTTTCCTCTCACTGCCTTTTAATGCAGCTCCTTTAAAGATCAAAATGCTTAACCAAGTAATCTCAGCGTCGCCTTAAACGACATTGCCATGGGACATTCCTAGGGTCTGGATTTGGGTGGTTTGGATTTATTAGCAAGTAGTAGACACACGTATGAAAATACAATGTACAGAATTTGCGAGGATAACATAATGAAGTATATGGAACTCATTTCCATTGTTGACCTCTTAAAAAATCCAGATACATTAAAAAATAGTAATATAACTAAAAACAGAACATGTTGATCATAATAAATATTTGAACAAAGGTTTGATAAACCTCGAATAACCCATGGATGCCCAGCGCCCAACTTTATTGATTTTATGTTGCCTAACGCCAAACAACCTTACTCAGCTGTTTGGGGGTCCTGTGCTAATACGCTCCAACAGCCTTTTCCCTGTATGAGCCAATGCATGCATCTTGGGATCGCGTGCTGGTCTGATCGAGATCCATCATCCTTTCGGACGAGAGCTCAGAGCTCGTGTAGGGACTGATCTATGCGCAATGTTGTGCCTTTACACACACACGCAAGGGGAACAGTAACGGCTTGGAGTGTTGGTGAAGCTTTCAAGCCCTTGAAAGGGTCCCAATCATAGGCCTGCGTTCTCGACGTTAACCACTACATCAGTAAGCCGTGCGTGCCTGTGTATACATACATACATGCATATATATACACACACATATATATATATATATATATATATATATATATATATATGTGTGTGTGTGTGTGTGTGTGTGCGCGCGCACACACACACACACAATATATATATATATGCATATACATACATATATATAAATATCATATATATATATATATATATATGCATATACATGCATACATATATATATATATATATGCATATACATGCATATATATATATATATATATATATATATATGTATACATATATATATATATATATATGTATATATATATATACACACACACACACACACACACACACACACACACACACACACACACACACACACACACACATATATATATATATATATATATACACACATATATATATATTCATATATATATATATATACAGTATACACACACACACACACACACACACACACACATATATATATATATATATATATATATATATATACGTACTTATAGAGGCACACAGTAAATTCATTCTTTTTCTATTTCCTGTGTTGCGTTCCACCAATACTGCTCTTACGCTCGAGCAGAGCACTCGAGAGACGAGGTCGAGGAATCGAGAGTAACAAACAAGAAGTGTTTATCGACGAAGACGACCAAGATCCGTTTTCGCAATCGTCACCTCTTCGGTTGTCATGGCGACGCTGCTTGCGCAAACAGTAAACAAAAGCGGCCCGTGACCAAGCGCCACGCCCCCGCGCTTGTCATCGCTCGAACCCTTTCTTCCTCCCTTCCTCTGCGGCGAAGGAGGTTTTCTCTTGGGCGGGAATAAAATCGCCGCCGCCTGGTGTGACGGGCAGGTTGTGAGGGCGCGCGGGAGTCGTCAGTAGCGACAGAGTTGGATAACTGGGAAAAGTCGATTCTGTCGCCATCTTTGCGGAAGGCGTCATAACCCCACTTGACCTAACTCGAAAATTTTGAAAGAGAGAGAAAAAAACCCGCGATTTTTGGTCAGTTGTAGTAATTGTGAACAATCTCATTCTAGAAAAAGGTCAATTGATATCCTTCTGACCTTGACTCTTGGTTTCTAGCAAGGTAACACAGATAAGAAATAAAATATTAAAGTAAAAACTATGTAACATTAACCCAAACTATTCTTAGGTAAAAAAAAAAAAAAAAAAAAAAAAAAAAAAAAAAAAAAAAAAAAAAAAAAAAAAAAAAAAAAAAAAAAAAAAAAAAAAAAAAAAAAAAAAGGCAGCGAGTCCCTTACCCGAATTCGGATCCCTTCCCCATTCTACTCTGGGTGACGTCATGCTTTTCCTTCGCGATGTTTGGGCGTCGTGGCTGTCCACACATTCCTTGTGTCAGAGAAGGTTAGGTGATGTCAGATTAGGTTGAAGTTAGTACATTTGCCCCTGTGGCAATTCACACACAGCAACGCAACCGATTGCACGAAACCGATCGCAACGGATGCCTACACTCCTCCTGTACCATAGCAATCAATTGCGCCTCCCATGCATCTCTGAAGTAACAAGTGAAGGGGAATTACATGTTCATGTCCATACCGTGCGTTGCAGGGAACACTTGCAGTGTGTAGGCATCCGTTGCGATCGGTTTCATGCAACGGGTTGCGTCGGTGTGGGAGAGCTGCCTGAGCCTCTACCTCGTTCGAGCCGTCCACCACTTCTGTTCACTTTTGTTCAGGAATGTTCTTCTCGTTCCCGATGACGTCCCCTCCCTCCCATGCGCGGACCCGATGTTACGTCACACCAGAGCTGTCCACGGAGGACCAGAGTCACGCAGCACTCTTCCGTGGTTCGTCTCGCCACTCAAAGAAGAATGTTGGTCGTCACTTTGGACTTGGTACTCCTTGGAGGAAAAACGTAAATATTCTTAATTCTCTGTCACGACTTTATGGCAGCAAACTGTCAACAAGTTGACAGTAGAATTCCAGAATCATCTAAACAGATATCTAACATGAAACTTATGTTGTCCAATAGGTCCTGACCTAACCTAACCTAACGTAACTAACAATTCCGTAGAAAAGAAAATCAAGTACAAAAAAGAAAAGTGAAAGATATGTTTGCATGATACTGGAATAAAATTCATAGTTCCGTCTCTGCTGACTTCTTATAGGTCGTTGGTAAACTTGACAGACAATTTCAAGACTCTGTTCAGACCACACGAGTTCATTCGTCTCCGCGCGTCCCCCATACCTTCTCCATAACCCTATCTAGTCCAGTGGAGTACTCTCAGCTGAATAACATCACCTGGAGCCAACTGCAAGAAAGATACAAATCGACGAAGGTGCAGAGAGTTTAGTCACGTTTTCCTAATATCACTCATGGTGAATGCATTCCCTCATGACAGCTGAGTGAATGTCGAGTGTTGTGCTTCATCAAGGCAACAGGTAGGGCCTTGTTGTCGGAACACAAACTGTAGCCATTATTAGAGGAGACGATGTTCATCTTCAGCCCTGGTCACTACCAAACGGTTCCCTTAGCACCTGGTTATGGGAAAGTCAGGACTTGTAGAATGTCGCCTACATCAGGATTCACGTTTTTTTTTTTTCCGACAAGAAGTATTTCACATTCTGGCAGCGCTTGGCGAGAGTGGGCCCCGAGTGTGTGGACAGGAGACGCCAAAAGTTGCCAACGATCTATTTTCTCTTATTCGATCTATTTACAAAGCCCACACGCGGAAATATCTCCTATTGTTGTTCTCCCGACATGCCGATGGACATACTATTGTTTCCGGTGAGCGTGGTAAGGAAAAACAAATGTTACGCTGGTGAAAACTGTTTGGCTTTGGTTTAAACAATGGTTCCTTGTCGAGCATCCTTCCCTACCCCCTCCACCTTCTCCCCCTCCTCCACGTCTCTGTCTTCTACCACCCCTGAGCTCTGTAGTGCACATCACCCCCCAACCTTTGACTCCCACCTCTCAACGTATCCTCCTCCCTAACACCTTGCCCTAGTTCTAACCGTCTCACTCCATCTCTAATCTGTGTCCGCCAACACAATGCAGTACCTGCTTTGCCTATGACGTCATGTCTGCGAACTGTTGCGGCCACCGCTGCTGCTGCTGGCGGTCTAACGGAGCGGGGGAGATCTTATATTTCACCGTAAACTTGACTTCACGAGAACTCAACAGCCAATAACAGACGCCGTTGCCATCTTTACAAGGCTATGGGTTTCTCTTCTGTGACATCCTCAGCATATTTACAGCTTCTCATATCATCCTGTACGATTTTTCTTTTGACGTTTGCTGACCCGAGCGCAAAGCTTAACTTTTTCCTGGGAGATTGTAGCATCTGTCTTATTTATTTTTTTGCCCGTGCGCGCGTATCCACTCATACCTTATAAATGAATCTATAGGTACTGGGGGTTGCCAGATACCTACTGTAATGATGAATAGTTTATTATGTGTATACAGAAAGTGGCGTGGACTGTGTTCAGCTTAGACTTCAATCGGTGAGCGTTGTTTACACAGCACAGAGCGACCCGGAGAAACAAAAATATACACAACATTCCGGACCAAAGGTTTGGCATCCCGGAATGCCTCTTCACGTAGCCGGATCGTCGTGGATATAAGGACAGATTACCTATCTGGCTCAGGTACCAGTGCATCACATCAACACCTGGGTTCTACTGGGCAGGAACCCACTCCAGTCCTGTGGGATTTAAGCGGCATATATGCAAGTGATTAGAAGCGTGAACAGGTGGTCTGGCGGTGTCTGGTATCAATCCGGCGGCGAGGTGTGTTGCCCACTTCCAGGACCATGTCCCGGGTCTCCCGGGATGAGAAAGGCTTTGAGAAGTGTGAGACTGCGCAAGCGCAAGGAAGGATGCTGCAATAGCAGGATCCTGAGCTTGCCCCAGTGCCCCGTGGGTGTGTCACAGGATTCAGTGGACCAGTGGAGGCCATCAAGCCTCGTGCTTTGGCGTCCTTTTGGCAGTTCGTAGCCTGGGGAAGCACCACGACGTCGTCAAGCATTCGCGGGTCAGTCATCAACCACGAAGAGAAACTGCGGTGGCGGAGGCGGGGGTGGGGATGATCCGAAGAGGGGTGGGAGGTCGGTGGGGGGAGGGGGGGAGGTGGAAGGACCCTGGAGAGCTGGAGGGGTCCCTCTCTGACAATCAATGAGTCGATGGTGTACAACGTAACAACATCCACGCCTCATCACGTTCGTCGGCAGTGTTGTTGAGCCGCATGCCGTGTGTGTTGTTTTTGTGTGTCAGTTGCTTGGAGAAGTGACGCGTGATTTGTGAGTCTTCAAGTGGGCCTGGAAGACGAAGATTCTCAAAGGTGTTCTTCGGTTGTGCACGGAGGTATCCGTGACTCATAACCGTGTGTTCTCGAGAGGATACCCCTCACGTTAATGTCCTACAGTGCCACGAGAGCAGTGTGAACAATTGTATGCCATACTGAACATGACGCAAGACAGTGATCATCTGCTCTGAATAACAGTCACGGTACGACAGTGTTACAAGATAGTGTGACGGTGATGGTGTAATTCACTATGGCCTTGGATCACGTGCTGTACTAGTGATCGACAGCTATTACCCACCCGAATGAGGTCTACTTGTGTGCGTGTGCATTTACGTATTTGTGTATAAAGGACAATAATTACATTCGCAGGGTTCCGTCTCCGTGTTTCCATTAGTGAAATTTGTTTTAGATTCGTTTTTGTCTGTACTACAAATTTGTGCATTTGTGCGGGAAATTATATCTTCATTTTTTTCTTGTGTAAGTATTTACCTAACTGTCGTACGTAGGAAAAAACAACGCTCATCCTCTCTTACTTTCAATTTGTGTGTGTGTGTGTGTGTGTGTGTGTGTGTGTGTGTGTGTGTGTTACCTAGTGGTGTCCCGTCTCTGTATCTCGCCATGTCTAATTTGCTCTTAAATTCGTGTATGGTATTTGCACACACTAGTGTGTCGGCTAGTTTGTTTCCTACATCCACCACTCTGTGGGCAGAGCTGTTCTTTTTCAGATCTCTTCTATAACTGTACTTCTTGAGCTTCCTTCCATGTCCCCTTGCTCTTATCCCAATTTTAAAGTAAGTCTTCTCTATCAAGGACTTCCATACCTCTCATGATTCTGTAGTTAGTCAACAAGTCACCTCTTTCTCTCCTTTGTTCCAGAGTCGGCAATTCTAGTTTTGACAATCTCTCTTCATATGGCAGTTTTCATAGTGTTGGGGCCAGTTGCTCTCTGGATTCTCTCAAATTTCCTTATATTCTTTTTGGTACTGGGTGACCATAGTGTCGCTTACTACTCCAATCTTGGCCTTATTATTGTGGCTAGCATTTTCTTTACCATTTCTTCACCCAAGAAAGTAAAAACACCTTTATTGATCTGAGCAAGTTGTAGGTTTCTCCGACAATTTTTTTTATCTGTTTATCGGAGGACATGTCCTTTGCGATGATTATTCCCAGGTCTTTTTCAGATCCCACTTTCTTTACTTCCTTTGAGTGCGTGCGCGCGCGTGTGAGAGAGAGGGGATGAGGGAAGGACGGAGAATGAGAGAGAGGAACGTCAGTCATGTACACGTGTTTGCCTGATAGGCTCGTGGAGCTGTTTGTGTATGTACAGCGCCCTCGAGGATTTGTCAGTGGCCACCTTATGTGACTCAGCGTCAGGATACGTTTCGTCGTGAAAGAACACTGACAGCGCTTATCTGATTGCAGGTGATCGATAAGTTTCGCAAACAATGGGTGAAGCGTTCCCTACACAATCAGTATTACAGACATGATATAGGCTACTTACTCAGTAATATTGCCCTCACTCCACCCCCGCACATGACTCCAGTAGTACTATCCCTGAACTTTCAGTAATATTGTATAATATGGATTATTGTGTTACTCAATGAGTATCGACAGCTTAATCCTTTCGTTGTAGTGATGCACTGTGTGGTTTTATTCTACCTGGCAACTTAGCTGTAGTACGCTCTGAAGAAAACCAGTTGGGATAGCATACGACACAAACATTGGTAATATCCTTTGAACGACATTAAAAGCGTTTGCAAAATATATTAATAGCTTGATCACTTTTGATACCAAATGTACTGTATGCTTTCAATTTTGACGTCAGATGGTCGGTGTCATTTTGTCATCTCGTTAAGATATATCAAAGTGGGCAGTGAGATACAAGTTGAATACTTCATAGTTACGAAAAGAGGAGTAGAATGCCCCCTGGTTGGGGACGAGGCCATTACCCTTTCGTACCTGCTGATACCGTTCCTTTCATTCTAAAAGTCGTTGGGCTATTTCATTCGAAACTGGGCTACGGTTTTTAATTGATCTAATCTGTAAGGAGCGAACCGAAAAGGCTAGTGTAATATGTACCAAAAATATACTTGCACATCTGTCATGTTGACGCACTGGGAGGCGGTACAAGAGTGACGTCATGTCGACTTCGGCGACGTTGTTTTCAACAAAAAGTGGAGAATGTTCTTAGGCGTGTTTACTGTGCAGTCGATACTGGTTTGAACCTCATGGCGTAGTCACCAAACTTTCATTTGATAAAATGATATTGCCGCCTGGTGGTAGCGAGTATAGATGATGATGTCACAACCCAATGAATTGATCAAAATATGGGTGGAGTTTTTCTCAGCTAAATGCTATTGTCTGACGGCTGTCAGACTAAATGCTAGATGGTCATATTCCCGTTTATTCCAATTAAGTACTACAATTATTCTTATAATATTAATGAATTTTATAATTTTGTATAGTTCATGAGAACCTCAAACACTTTTTAAAGAAATTAAAACCTATCAGGGATCAGCTAATCTCTTCAAGCCTGCCGATTCATTTGTGGAACATTTACAAATCATGTTCTGGCTTATGCAGGACGTGTGTATTCAGTATACACGAACTCCCGATCAGAAAGATGTATGCAGAGAGGATGTGCCCAGGTGCAGGAGGAGCAGAAGAGTGGTATAGACGAAGTGATCAGGCTTCTCTTTAATTAGATAGATGAGGAGGAGACTAAAGTGCCCTGGCCGGGGGAAGGGGAGAATATATAGTGTGAGCACTCTCTCTCTCGCGTTGGCGGTAGCGAGATGGTCGGTCGTCTTGGTGGAGTCTGCCAGACGACGGAAGCTGCCCAGAAGAGGCGAGTAGAGCATGGCAGAGTCAAGCCCATGGCGTTTCACACCAGTTATACTTCAGTGTTCTCTGGAGGGTAGATATACTGTGCCGAATGATACAAAGCCCCTCAGAAGTGTCGCCGTGTGTGTTGTCTCTCTTGGTTATGTATACCATTAGTTTTTGTGGTGCACCGGGGTGAAGTGAATTTCCTGTCATCAAGTTGATGGCGTAGATGAGTGTTTCTACGCCATGAGGAGTCACCTTGTGAACAGGAGTGCCAATCCGTCACTTTTAGTGGATTTTCACTCAGAGGAAGAACTCTATTCTCACAGGTGCTCCAGGAATTCCTGTGCTCAATTGCACATTAAGGTGGTGTTTGTGCGCGGCGAGAGCGGGTGATCAAGCGCTGTCTGTCAACTGTATTGCTTCATGCTTTCGAACCAAGAGTCTCCCAAAGTTCCGTTACTTTCGAGACGTTGCAAAATAACTTGTCTTCGGACCCATCATGTTGTCCTTAGCGTTATAGCAGATGTGTCCAATGGAAAACTTGGCCGAAGTCAAAGTCAAAGGCTTCGTATTGTGCCGTTGAGTGCGAGTACACTATGTCGTCGTGTTTCTGTACTGTCAAGATAGAACTGGATGGTGTCATTTTTAACTCTATGTGCCAAAAATATTTCACTGTACAATATTTACGAAAGTGAAATGATATTCTTTTCTTCTCTGTTGAAGAAAATTAATCGAATATTGAGATTATGTTTTTTTTTCTGGTTGCAAAAACTTCTGTGGATTTGTCATGCATATTGCACAGCTTGGTTGTGATACTATCAACCTGCATTTTTTTTTTATGAAATATAAAGTGTTGCGTGTATTGTAAGAGAACGCTACATGGAGTGCAGTGAAAAGGAATGCTTTGTCTTGTAGTAAATGAAGAAAGTAAATAGTATGGGGGAGGGGTACGGTGAATTGTGAATACTGTCCTATGAAAGAAATTAGTTATTCGGGCCCAAGGGGAGTTCTGCACTGCCTTTGTATTAAAGAAAACGTTATTTATGCTGTAATGACAGAGAACGTAATGCATTGTATAACGAGTGATTATTAATAACAGAGACCGTGGAGTAGGTCTCCCGTGTTTTGAAAACAGATAAACAGATGAATAAATGTATTAAGAAACAAATTAAAAATTGCCATCTACAGAGAGATGATATATCATAAAAGGATTAACATACCTTGTAGATACGCATGGGGATTTGTATCGGTACAAACGGTCATTGTCGTCAAATAATCTCGTAAAGATCTGACAGAAATAATTCCTTCAGCTCGTTCTCTACCAAAGAGATGAATAAAATCACATGGCGGCAGCCAGAGAATAGTGGGCATACTATTGGCAGAGAAGCAATATATACAGGAGCTGGTTTACCAACAATGTAGTTTACGAATGGAATAGACTTAGTGATCACGTAGTGAGCTCTGAAACTATTGGTTGTTTTAAGAGATGAGGCAACTTTATGGATAGGGGTGACAGGTGGTAAGGTACATGGAACTGCCTAGTGTAAGCTTTATGGTTTCTTTGGAGTCTCCTCTACTCTTATGTTACTATGTCACGAGAAGTGTCAGACGGCACGTATAAGGGGTTAAGGGAGATGGTGTGTCTGTCTGTCTGTCTGTCTGTGACTCCCTTGCACCCGACGTGGTGCCGTGGAAATGAATGACGCCATGTTGGCAACAGCCACAATGAAAGGAAACAACGAAACCTGGGAAATGTTTGTAAAACTTTTTATCAACAGATATTTACAGATCAGTTTTGTATGTACGTGCGTACGTGAATGTGTGTATATGTGTGTGTGTGTGTGTGTGTGTGTGTGTGTGTGTATGTGTAGTATTTGATTGTAATGTACATGATAGGAGCTGTCTCCTTTTTATTTAATTGATTTTGCTCTCCTGGAATGTTTTTCCTTTTATTCCAACAATTAATTCACCTGTGAGGAAACTTGGACGTCCTTCAAACCATCTTATTTTGTCCCATACTAATAAGAACTCAAGAATAGAGGAGACTGCAAAAGACCCTATGGCCTGCACTAGGCAGTTCCTTGTCCACTACCACCTACCATCCCTATCCATAAAGTTATCTCTTCTTGTCTTAAAACAACCAACAGTTTCAACGCTCACTACAAATTGACCAAAAGTCTATTCCATTCGTGAACCACTCTGTAGGTCAGCCAGTTCTTGCCTATTTCCTTCTTTAGCCAAATTTGTCCAATTTCAATCCATGACTGAATCCCGGCGCAATCCCTCCCTCCCTCCCTCCCTGCTGCTCATGTCATCAACCTTGTCCACAACCCTTCAAATGACCATCTTGTAGCCTGTTTCTCTTCTTTATGTTTCCATGGTGACAAAGTATCCCTAATCAAGGCTTCCAAATCCATTTCCTCCTTTCCTTCAGCATTTTTTAAAATTTCAGATTGTATAACTATGACGTTGTGTTCTTGTTTACATTTTCTCATTAAATTCAACTTTCCAATCCTGCATCCATTCATATATCTTACTTGGGTATTCCTGTTGTAGTTAACATTTTTTTTTTTTACTATTTTCATGATCTTGGCGTCGTCTGCGAGTAGTTAGGTTAACTATTCAGTCCATCCATTATGACTTTGATGAATATCAGGTATTAGGAAGGTTTAATGTAGTAGCACATTTGTAAAATAAGACTGATTGACCCACTGTCGGAGAATGAGATAAGATGGACAGAAATTCTGTATATTTCGACCTCATTCTGCTGAAGAGGACCACAGATAGTGGTCGAAATATACAGAATTTCTGTCCATCATATCTCATTCTCCGACAGTGGGTCAATAAGTCTTAATATCAGGTATGTTACAAGTGCCCCAGAATTGGGCTTTGTGCTACTCCACTGGCACCTGCCTCTCCAGTGTGACATAACAACTATTCTCATACGTCATTTTGAGCCCTTTTGTGATCAATCTTGCATTGGCTTGTTTGGAGTCCATATAAAAAATAACGACAGCAAAGTTGTTTTCCTGTTTTGTTCTTTACAATTAAAGTTGTACACATGTATATATATATATATATATATATATATATATATATATATATATATATATATATATTGTGTGTGTGTGTGTACACGACTGTGTACGTTGACAATGACGAAACGACTTGTGAAAAGATTTTGATATGTGGCGTATTACCCAATTGGATAGAGTGTAGGGAATAGAATAAAGTATAGATTACAGTATACTGCTAATTGTATTCATATCAAAATATAGGCTCCAACGTCGTATTACACCAGACAAGAGATCACAATTCAGTGATACGTGATAGGATGTTTACGTGAGTGCCGATTTGCAGTTTTGTGTTTCGTTGAGGGTTGTGATACGTTTTGTAAACATAAATACTAAGCTTGAATGAAGTACAAACGCGTTACAGGGGAGGAGTGTTTAGTAAAAAATGTAACGGTATATCAACTAGGGTTTCGTATGACAGTGAATTCAATGCAGTGATTTTGTTTACATTGTTTTGAAGATATTTCTCACAATGTAAAGACATATTTGAGCAAATTCGTGATTAAATTCGCGCAGGCTGTGTTTATGAAACGTAGTCTGCCCACACATTTCGGCCGAGAGATTGTCAGGCATTTTAACATTATACTAGTGAATCTGTGGGGAATATCCGCTGTCAGCGGATGGTGCGCCTAAGCGTTGCTCAGTGGAGAACAGGAACGGTGGCGGACGAACTGGCGCCACGACGGCTCTGACGGGCCTCCCGGTCACGTGACCGCCACCGTCACCGCATGAGGAGGTGAAGGGGAAGGTCAGACGCCTCATACGCCGAGAGGCGCTGAGTAGCTGTGGCCCAAGTTTTGCCCTATGCGCTCAGACTTTCTGGGAGGTAACAGTCAGTGCTGGGAATCGGAGAGGAGTGCGGGATTCGAACCCACAATTAAGGGAATGCGAGCCCAGCAGCACGCTTCCAATGACGCCACCAGCCATGAGGCAAGGGATTACATCTGATCACTGAGGCAAAATGGACCTGAAGTTAGTGTTTGCTATTTTGTTATTTGTTGCTTTTTTTATATATTTTCTAATATGCTTATATATATATATATATATATATATATATATATATATATATGTATATATATATATGTTGAGACATTCTGACAGGTTGATTTAAGCGGAATAGGAAACACAGGAGTCTTAGTTTATTCCTGACTAGTTTCGCAGGTATTCTTTTGCAAAGCACACCTGCGAAACTTGTCAAGAATAAACTCAAGACTAAGACTCCTGTGTTCCCTATTCCGCTTACATCATATATATTATATATATATATATATATATATATATATATATATATATATACATATATATATAATGTAAATATGTTCACCGGGACCCATTCAGTGTTGTATATATATATATATATATATATATATATATATATATATATATATATATATATATTATATATATATATATGTTGAGACATTCTGACAGGTTGATGTAAGCGGAATAGGAAACACAGGAGTGACTAGTTTCGCAGGTATTCTTTTTGAAAGCATACCAGCGAAACTAGTAAGGAATAAAATCAAGACTAAGACTACTGTGTTTACTATTACGCATACATCATATATTTATATATATATATATATATATATATATATATATATATATATATATACATATATATAATGTAAATATGTTCACCGGGACCCATTCAGTGTTGTATATATATATATATATATATATATATATATATATATATATATATATATATATATATATATATATATATATATATATATATAATGTAACTATGTTCACCGGGACTCACTCAGTGTTGTATGTATATATATATATATATATATATATATATATATATATATATATATATACATATATATATATATATGTATATATATATATATATATATATATATATATATATATATATATATATATATATATATATATATATATATATATATGCTGAATACCACAGGGAAAAGAAAAGAAAAATTCCCGGTGGTATTCAGCATATAGGTGTAGTCACGTGTGATTTGTGATACTTGTATATATATATATATATATATATATATATATATATGCTGAATACCACAGGGAAAAGACAAATAAATTTTCTTTTCCCTGTGGTATTCAGCATATCGGTGTAGTCACGTGTGATTTGTGATACTTGTATATATATATATATATATATATATATATATATATATATATATATATATATAATGTAATGTAAATCTTTTCACCGGGACCCATTCAGTGCTGTATATATATATATATATATATATATATATATATATATATATATATATATATATATATATATATATATTATATATATATATATATACAGTAATATATATATATATATATATATATATATATGTATATGTATATATATATTATATGTATTTATATATATATATATATGTGCATATAATTTTTCTTGTATTTATATTATCTTTATTAATATTATTATTGATTAAGTTACTATTATTACCATTATGATTATCATTATCATTATTGTTATTATTATAATTGTCATCATCATCATCATCATCATCATCATCATCATCATCATCATCATCATCATCATTATTATTATTATTATTATTATTATTATTATTATTATTGTCATTATATAATTAGCGTCATTATTATCATTACTATTATTGTTATTATTTACGTATGGGGGCATGGCCTGCAAAAGTGGCCAAAGTCTTATAAGTCACCTTAGGTTCTTTAGTGATCACCCGTACGGTCCAGAGTCACGCATGGTTCTTTTGTGACTAGGGAGACTAATCCTCACTGAAAAGGGGTTGCTGAATCACCTTCGGCTTTGACCATCCCTCAGTGAAGAGTATCCCTTCTTCGGCACCCTATGAGGGGAACAAGAATCCCGCCACTGTGCTCCCCTTGCGTGATTTGATAGTCGACCCCAGACGAGCTTACTATAATATGAAATTGAATAGATTGAGAAATATTACAAATTTCTATTTCTTTTGTGCAGTTGGTGATAGTGGTTCGTCTTCGCTCTTTTGTTGCATGCCCTGAGCTGCATGGGATCCCTCGGGGGGAGGGGGGGAGGGGGGGGCGCTGCAGTTCAGGACCAGCGTGTAAATCCTCTGGGGACTACTACAGGGAAAAGGTTGACACACTTTATACGTTTTGCTCCAGGCCATTTTATTCTGTTTGCGTGTTCAGGGGGTTCGTTCCACACGCTTTACCGTAGGCTTGCCTGCACAAACCGGTTTGTATACGGATTCCCGTGCGTGTGGACCAAGTAGTCAACAGTATAAAAACGCTAAAATAAGCTCTTCGTCAGGCATGACTACCACCACCTAGACCTAGAAATGGACTGACGATTGTGCAGCATACTTTTTTGTAACGTGTGGACACGCACGCAGGGGTGTTCCGTATAGTTTGCACAAACTCGTAACGCGCAAGTAAGTGTGGAACCCCCTTTAAGGTGTGTGTTGCTCGCTCCGATTGTCCCACCACAGCCAAATCATGTTGGGTTAAAGCGTTGGTAAGTTCGGTTAAAATTATCAGCCTCGTGCTTTGCTGCTGGAGGCAAAACCGCCCCATCATCATTCAAAAAATGTTCTAGACAATCGTTTGAAAGTCATCATTAAGCCATGAACGCTCATCGTTCAGCGATAATTCACTGGTCAACAAAATCTATTAAAATAACTGTCCCACAGGCAAAAGAAGATGAATTTGACAGATGTTTTCTGCTGATTTCGAATATGTTTTCAGAATGTTTCTATCAGGCATAGTTTTTCTGTGATAGCATATTCATTTTTAATTAATTATAACTAATAAGCGAGGCTGACATTTCAATGAAACTTACGTTTAAAATGTAGAAATGTATGATTTTCGAGTGTATTTTGCTTCTGGGAGATCCCTTTTTAGTGTCCAACAGTAATCAGCCAAAATTTTAGAACTCCACTTCCCTTGATACCGGGTTTCTATGTTCAGAATGTCCTGATGAAACTTCTCACCGTGCTCGTCACTGACGGCGCCAAGATTTGCAGGGGAAAAGGTCCAAGTGAGAGTCTAGGAAGTGGATTTTTAGGCTCATATTACATCCCAAGGCCTTGTAGGATATCAGTAACTCTTTTACGATTTCAGAATAATTAATTATTTGTTTTGTGATTCCCCAAAAACTCTGCGTAAACTTTCTTAAATGACAGCCATGCAGCTTTTTCAAGATCATTTAGTTCTTCATCAAAATTCTGGTCTCTCATCAGATCCCTAATCTGTGGTCCAACAAAAATACCTATTTTGATTTTTGCGTCACTTACTCTAGGAAACTTATTTTTCAAATATGTGAATCCCATGTCAGTTCTATCCATACCTTTAAAAAAAAAATCATCGACCCTAGCTTAATATGCAAAGGAGGCAGATAAAATCTCTCTGAATCAACAAGAGGAGAATTTACAACATTCTTCTCTCTTGGGGTCAGAGATCGTTTCGGCCACACATTGTTTTCATGACGATTTTTCTTATCCCTACCGTCCTATTCACAGAGGAAGAAACAAAACTTTGTATAACCCAGCTGCACTCCAAGTGAAAGTGTCACAACCTTTAGGTCACCACAGATATTCCGTTTATGTTCTTCATACTTAAATTTTTGCAATAGAAGCTTCATACTCTCATATATTTCCTTCATGATAAATTGCATGGGTCAGAGGGAAACTCATTTCCATTGTGGAGCAAAACAGCTTTCAGGCCCACTTTTAAAGAGTCAATAAACAAGCGCCACTCATTCCTGTCATATTTATGGTTAAGTTCCTCCAAAACAGAATGCACATCATTGGAAAACACCACACCATCCTCAAGTTAGAAAAACTGTTCAAAATCACAATGTCGCTTACGATAACAATTAATATTGGATTTTTTTTTCTGGAGAATATTTCAGCCCTTTAACCTGGAATCAAGAACTTCAGATTGCCATTTTGACAAGTTTAAATCCTGCACAAGATCATTCAGATCTCCCTGACTCAATGAATGTGGTTCACTTGAAAAACAGATTGGCTGAAAGTGCATAACGATCTCACGCAGTGTGCCAAACTCAGTGTTGCCAATAGCTTGATTGAAATTTATCCCACGTAACACATGTAACATCGTGGAACACAAAAACTGTGGGTGATGAAAAAAAAAATTGGACATTATTTTTAGATTCTGCATGGAAAAACGTGCAAGATACAATTATTGTTTTCCTTGGGACACCGAGCAAAACATACGTTTACGCCGGGACTATGTCATGGCTTGAAGTACCACGCCGACATGACGTCATAATGCTAGGCGAATGAAGTGGCGGTTACCTAATTGAATCTGGGACAAGTTGTTGACACTCACTATCTTAAATCAAACTCTTTGCTACGATGGTACCTCTTCAGATTTTGTTTTGGCAGACGCCAGGTGATTTTATTCAGCCTGAGGCCAAATCTCATGCTCATGGGGTAAGGCTACGATGACATTGTTTACAAACATAATCAACAAGTGACGTTCGGAACCAGCATTGAAACCTAAGTAGTCAGGTAATGAATGATAATAAATACTTTATTATGGAGACATGACTCCACGCACAATTACCATATATAACGGTAGAAATAGTAATACAGGTTCACACATGCACACATGCACTTGTAAAAAAAAACAGTTGTTGCCATTCTTCAGCTGTATCTTTAAGCCATTGATTGATTTAATGTTTGCAATTAGGAATGATATGCAGACGGTTCTTCGACAATTTTAGGTTTAAGAAGGAAAAAGGCAAGAACTGGTTTACCAACAGAGTGCTCAACGAATGGAATAGACTTGTAACTATGTAGTGAGCGCTGGAACAATTTAGTTGTTTTTTAGTGAAGGTTAGATCATTTTATGAATAGGGATGACAGGTGGTAATGGGTATGGGACTGCCTAGTGTAGGCCTTATGGTCTCTTACAGTCTATTCCATTTTTATGTTCTTATGTAAGAGCCTTCGAACCTAGCCATCTATCACATCAGATGACCAAACGCTATATAAACATAATCTTATTAGTGTTCTACTCGAACATATGCATGAAGTGACGCTTGATAAAAAGCAGTCCGTTCGTCCGTACACAGACGCACTCAGATCACAAAACAAAAATACTTAAGGGACTGCCAAATTCTGTCCCCCCGACTAAAGTTACCTTTGGCTCGGTGCGATTATTGCTCAACGATGATCGTTCAAGGCTCAGCAATGATCGTCAAACGATTGTCTAGAGCACTAAGTCTTTTTTTTAAATGGGACCGTTTTGCTTCGAGCGACTGCCACTAAGAGTCGCTAAAATATAGTGTTCTAGACAATGGTTTAACGATCATCGTTGAGCCATGAACGATCATCGTTGAGCGAAAGCATAACAAAGACCAGTGGGATGGGCACACGTACGGTCATTAACCTGGAGACTAAAAACAGTACCAAGACAGAATGGGCCTGGCACGGCAACCGACGACAGCATCACTTGTCCTAGATCAAGGGGCGGTGGGGGGTGGGGGGATGGAGGTGGAGGTGGAGGGTGATGGCAATCTTTGCAATGCGAGTACGACCACGTTCGAAAATCGAAAGTGTCGCACAGTATATTAATATTAAGTAAAATAATTAATACATAAATTAGCCAAAATAAAAAGTTCTAGATAAAAAATAATAATCTTTATTAATTAACAATTTCAAGTAGAAACTTCACGTGAAACACACTTATTTGCAATCAAAGTAACTTAATTCAATTTAGAGAAGAAAATTTTTTCTCGGCGGACCGCCCTGAAAACCTTTGTGCCCTCCCCCCCCCCCCGTCAAAAGGGGTCCGTGCACGTTTGTTCTCTCCAGTCCTAGATGCAACCACCACCACCACACAAGAGAGAGAGAGAGAGAGAGAGAGAGAGAGAGAGAGAGAGTTGCAAATGCTGCTCTTACTCTTTTCGGGCGGCAACCCACAATCCCTTCCCAGAAGGACTTGTGGGGCCGAGCAACTCGTGGCCGTTGCCGGTCTCTTAGGGGCAGCGGGTCGACAGGAGAGATCAGGTACGACAGATTTGGCCCGGTGATTTAATTTGAGGGTGAAGGGCAAGGTGACCAGATGGCTCAAGTGGGGAAATGCCAGAAGACAGCAAATAATCTTTTGTTCATCTTAATAGGATCAGTTTCGGTTATGTATTGTTTTTATTAATATAGTACACTTTTATGGAAATATGCTAAATTTAACATAACTATACTAAATATAGCAACATCCCCCTAGTCAAGGGTGGGTGTTGGGCTACACAGTCTAGGGAACAACAACAACAACAACAACAACTACTACGATTAAACACTGTAAATGCATTGTTCTGGCTAGTGGCAAACAATTTTATTTGAACGAGGGGATCTTCTCAGGGCTGCAGTGCGTCTTTGGCAAGAGGAGGAAACGCCGTCGGAATGTGATAGGTACTATTTACGTCCCGGCCGAAACAGGATCACATAAGACGCAAGTTGATGTGTACAACAGGCAATTATTGGCGATTCTGTGGAACGCTCCCCTGCCACAGCTCAAGGTCTTACAGTGTTTCCTTTCCTGTAAGCGTATAGGCAGCTTCGCAGGTGCAGCTCGTCGTCGTCGTCGTCGTCGTCGTCGTCTCTCAGGATGCCAAAATATCTTTAACGTAGACTAGCTCGCGCACGCACGCACGCACGCGCGCATTCACGTGCGGACCCGTCCGTACACGCACGCTCATACATGTACACGTGCAAACACACACACATGCGCTTGCGCGCGCGCGCACACACACACACACACACACACACACACACACACACACACACACACACACACACACACACACACACACACACACACACACACACACACACACACACACACACCACACACACACACACACACACACACACACACACACACACACACACACACACACACACACACACACACACACACACACACACACACACACACACAGACAAACACAAACATTCTTATTTTAGGTTTACCTTCTTCTCTTAGTTCGTCATTCAGCTTCTCACTCTACATTATGACGCAAGAAGAGTAATTTGACATTTGGAAACTTGAAAAAATCAAAAGGTCGTCACCGAAGTCGTTATTGTTCAAATGAAGTAGCAAATGCAAGTAGCATGCTAGCGTAGTGTGCCGCCACCATTAATGCCTGGGGTGAGGGGGATAGGGGGCTCCTCTACTTGGGCGCGGGGCCCTCCTCCTCAGGAGGCGCCGCGCCGTGGGGTTCACTTAGACGAAATCGGTCCAAAAACGGGCTCCTCAGAAGCGGCGGCCCCGCCGCGGACGGTAGGCCCCAACAATTGTCGAAGGACAAAGCTCAAAGTGGTGCTGATTAAAATCACGTGCCGTCAATCATAGCTGTGAAAACTAATGAAAAGCTTACCTATCTATCTATCTATCTATCTAGATACAGAGAGATTCCCCCCCCCCTTATAAGGGAGGTGTAGCCAAGTCAGAGGCACAGAGTACCTATTTATTCCCAACCATTTCACTCCCTTTCTCACCACCCTTTCCACTCCTCCCATCTGAGCTCCTCGTGGATGACGGGTCGTCATCCTTGCATTCTTTCCTAAGGTACCTTCGTTCTTTTCACTGTGCCCAGTTTCAAGGCCTTGGCTGAATAAAATGTCCTGGTGGCAGCCAACGCAAATGAATATGTCGTAAAAAGTAAGTCGTGAACCCTGAACCTACGACATGGGGATATCACACTTGATAGGTTTCATCCAACGGGAAAATGAGTGACATTGGTTCGTGTCGAACTCATGAGCACGTGGTCGTGAGTTCGATTCCTGGGACCCGCTGCGGGCTTTTTCACGATGGTTCCCGATAGCCCTGGCCAGGCGGGGAGGCGACCCAACAACGGCTTAAATAAATAAATAAAGAAATAGATAAATAAAAAGGGGCATGCCGTAACTGATAGGGTCCATACGAGGGGTTTCTCACTTCCCACACCGTAGGAGTAGGATGGTGAGGTGAGGTGAGGTACGGAATGGTACGGCCCTGCTGTGGATGTGCTGTGTCTTGCTGCATTGCTTCCGACCCGGGCAGGGATGCTCCTTCATCCAGGAGGAGCTAAGATGAGAGGAGGGAAACAAATGGGCGGTGGAGGGGAGTGGAAAGGGTGGGAGTGGATGTGCGTGCGTGCGTCCCTTTGAATCGGCCACCCCCCCCTCACAATAATGGGGACGAAGTCTTTGGTGTAGAGATATAGACAGATGATCAGGAATTGATTCCGTCACGTCCCCCACGAGCGGTTTCAACCGCAGCGGTTCAATTGTAAGTCGATGGAGGCGTTCACATACAACCGCCCACTTTTTCCCTTGACTATACGGTACCCCCGCGGTTTCCGCGCGGTTCAAACCAATAGTACGAACGGGGCCTCTTTGGGGCTAGAACCCTTTCGCTACAGAATGGATGCACAAAGATGAATAAAATCACCTGGCGGCAACGGGGATGAAAGGGAAAGTGCTGCGCGGGACGTAAGGAGTTAAAGAAACCTAAGGCTGAAGTGGACTCTTCAGGACGTTGCCGAGTAGATCAGCCGCTCAAGGACCTCGGTGGGTCTTGAGGATCCTTTTCGTGCGGCGGCGATCCGTCCATCCATCCATCCATCGTCATCCTGCAGCCGAGCCACCAGGGCAGGGCAGGGCAGGGTGTGGCTGCCAAAATCAGCCAAATCTTTGATACAAAAGTTTTCTCGCGTGCCCACGGAGTGAAAGGATTATATATTATAGGCCTACTACGTACAGTACGAGTATGGGGCACCCTCCCTCCCTCCCTCCCTCCCCCCTTGACCTCCCAGAAGCCCCCTCCCCCCCCAAGTCCGCCGTCCAGGGCAGCAGGCGGTGACCAATGGTCATACACGAGAAGTTGGAGAGTTATTAGTTATTTGCTTTAAGGTCAGCTCTGGGATTCGCGTGCACGAATAAGAATCGTTGGTGTGCATCCAGGTCTCGATTCAGGTGGAATTTTTTATTCTTAAAGTAATTGTTTTAAAATCCTTGTATTTAATTGAAATGCCAATTTATTTTTTTCATTTCTTCTGACAGTTTCTTATATATATATATATATATATATATATATATATATATATATATATATATATATATATATATATATATATATATATATATATGTATATATATACCAAGTAGGTCAAGGGGCAAAGGAGGTTGAACAAACGCCCCATTTCTGAACTGAGTAAGATGAGTAGTATCCCGCGGTACGGAAGGAGATAAACGAGATACAATTAAGCCCTGTTCACACTAGCGGTTTCAACCGCGGCGGTACCGCATAGTTAAGGAAAAACTGCGCGGTTGTGTTGGAACGCCTCCATAGACTTACGCTGTAATGGAGCCGCTGCGGCGGTTGAAACCGCTAGTGCGAACAGGGCCATAACCCCTGACTGCCGAAGGGGTGAATAAAAGCTCTTGGCGGGAGGGAGGGAGGAAGGGAGGAAGGAGGGAAGGAAGGAAGGAAGGAAGGAAGGAAGGAAGGAAAGAAGGAAGGAAGGCAGGAAGGAAGGAGGGAAGGAAGGAAGGCAGGAAGGAAGGAAGGAAGGAAGGAAGGAAGGAAGGAAGGAAGGAAGGGAAGAAGGAAGGAAGGAAGGAAGGCAGGAAGGAAGGAGGGAAGGAAGGACGAACGGAAGGAAGGCAGGAAGGAAGGAGGGAAGGAAGGAAGGAAGGAAGGAAAGAAGGAAGGAAGAAAGGAAAGAAGGCAGGAAGGAAGAAAGGAAAGAAGGCAGGCAGGAAGGAAGGAGGGAAGGAAGGAAGGCGGGCAGGAAGGAAGGAGGGAAAGAAGGAAGGCAAGAAGGGTGCCTGGGCGTCGGGTGCCGATGAATGGAAAGCGACTCGTCATCGGTTCCACAAAGGCAGGCAGAGGGAGGCGCTTCTTCAGGAACTTCACGAGAGAAGGAGGAGGAGGAGGAGGAGGAGGGGTCGTGTTGCCCACAAGAGGGCGTCGGATTTTATGCCGGACCTTGACTGCGTCGGTCGGTCGGTCGGTCTGTCGTGGGCACTTTCCCTTTGGATTGTTTAAACGTTGGTTCTCCACAGGCAGTTTCGTTCGCCTCTAAAGGTACCAAAGGGTAATCTGGCACATATTTATTGCTAACACACACACGCGCGCGCACACACACACACACACACACACACACACACACACACACACACACACACACACACACACACACACACACACACACACACACACACACATATATATATATATATATATATATATATATATATATATATATATATATATATATATATATATATTCATAAAGTGTTTAAGACAAATGAAAGAGAATTAGGCGGGGAAGGATAAACGAAGATGGGTTGGGAATAAATTTATTGCCCTAACGTTGCGACCACTTTGGTATACGTATATGTATGTATGTGCAGGTGAGTGAAATGTCCTAGCCGTTAGCCAAAAGAAAATCAATAAGATATGGGGAAATTTTAAAGGTGTTTACATTTGCGTGCTGGTACACACCCAGGAGTGTTATTTATCAATTGTTGATTTACTGAATAATTTGTTGATATACTGAATAATTCTACCATTAATCTTCTTTTCATGTAATCATTTCTTTATTTATTGCCTTATTTCTCTACTTGTTCAGGTATTTAGTTACGTGTTTCTGAGCTTATTGACTCAATTATTTTCTGATTTGTTCAGTCATTAGTTCATTTCATCTCTGTATACTTATGATTTTGTTTATTCGTTTATCTATTTATTTATCTGTTTATTTACGCCTTTATTTATAGATTTATTCACTTATTGATTCAGTCATTACTTTGATACTTGTGTATTAGCTTATTTATATTTTAATTAATTTATTTGTATACGTATATGTTTATTTATTGAATCATTTATTCGTTTATTTATTCGACGAACAAATGATCTATTTCTCATTGAGTGAGGTGGTTCCCCAATAAACAAAATATTTCAAGCGGTATCACACTGAGGGGTGGGGGTGGGGAGGGGCTATTACTTCTCCAACCTCCGATTCATCGGCGGTACCGCCTACCTCCCACCTCCAGCTCTTTTCCCGCCGTAGGATCACCATTATGTCAAAACATCTTGTTCTTTCTCAACAAAAATACATAGAACGTCATTTGATTTGATGCTGGAGGAAGATCAGTTTCCTCCAGCATGTTTCATCCGATTCCTTCCCGAAAGCTGCGGCTGCTGCTGGCTAGCTGCAAATCTGCCCCAACTGTCGGAGGAAAAATAGCCCCTGCCTGAGTGGGTGATAACGACTGTAAGGAGGATCGTAGCATATAGGAGGGGCAGTAAGGCTCGTTTCACACGTATCGACTTTTCGTCGTGCGCCTTCCACGACACGACGTCGTGCTCTCAAATAACCGTGGGGGTGTCTGTGGACGCTTTCAGACGCTGTCGTGGTCGTGGCGTGTGAAAGTTTCCATAGGCACCCCCATGGTTATATGCAGACAAATATAGATGAGAACATAAGAATGGAGACTCCAAGAGATCATGAGGCCTACACTAGGCAGTTCCACGTCCATGACCACCTATCATCCCCGGCCATAGTGTTGTCTCGTACGTGGCTACAGCCTCGAAAAGTCTTCATTCCGCCACGACAACGCCATGCGCGGTTGTTCCTCATCCGCGTTTTCCCTTTTCACTTGCGAGGCGACGAGTCCTGCGCGGGCCGTGCCACCGCCGCCGCCGCCGCCGCCGCCGCTCCCTGAGAGATATGCGAAGGATCCTTTGTCGTCGAGTGGACGGACGGACGGAGCGTCGTGGTGCGCCGCCACCGCCGCCACTCGACACAAGACATGGATGGCCAGGAGCCTCTTGGTCGCCTCCAAGGTTACTTACAGGTACGTGATGCACACACACACACACACACACACACACACACACACACACACACACACACACACACACACACACACACACACACACACACACACACACACACACACACACACCACACACACACACACACACACACACACACACACACACACACACACACACACACACACACACACACACACACACACACACACACACACACACACACAGTCCAACGCGGCCGCACGTCCCGCGTCCTGTGCCTTTTCACACCGTCGTTGTACGTAGAACGGCGCACGGAACACATGGTCATGAGGGTCCGCGTTCACGCTGTGACGTATGTAGGTGGACGCGTCGCACAAGGGGGAGGGAGTTTTCTCGTTTCTTTCGGGATCGGCGATTAGGGCGCTTTGCTCGCTCGCTCGACCTGTGGGCGCCAGGCCGTCGAGCGTCGCGGCAAAGAGGTGTGGCAGGCGGGAGAGACATTCATTTTGGACTGACTGTGATCGTTTTTTATTAAATAAACTACTCGTGTCAACAAGGGTCTACGTGCGAGAATAATACGGAGCAATTAAAGGAGAACCATAAAACAATTTCCCATGTCAAGGGATCACGCCAAGCGTCCAGCATGAATCAGGGTACATAGACGATCACGTTTGTTTGTATAACCTCTACGACATCATCCCTTCCCAAATCAACAGGTTTAACGGATCACAATTATCCAAGACACACAACTTGCATCCGAGGAGGAACCCACGACACCTCTCCCCAACGACAAGGCAATGAAAAAAAAAATAATGGAAATGTGTGTTTTGGTACGTTAGAGCTCTCCTACGTTGCAGGCGGCCATGAAATTTAATCGCAGACGGTAAGGTCTGATGCGGCGTCGGCCTCAACACGAATGCCCCCTTTGTCGTCGTCGTCGTCGTCGGCCCGGCTGCTGCTGCTGCTGCGACCACCAGAGACCGACATGATGCCCACGACGGCACACCGCGTCGTCCCAAGGCGACGCGCCACGCCGCGCCAAGGCAGGGGAGGAATGGGGGGGGGGGAGGGTGGTGGCGAGGGGAGGTTACCCCCACAAGCATGGGTCCCTTGCCCAATGGGCATTTGTCCGGGTTTAGGTCATCCTATTTATGACGCCCTGTTCTTTATATATGAGTATCTATTTATATATATATACATACATATATATATATATATATATATATATATATATATATATATATGTGTGTGTGTGTGTGTGTGTGTGTGTTTTTCTTATTTTACTTCGTAAGGAACTACTAGAACATGTATCTGTTATGAATGTATTTGTATATTTTGGGAAATAGGTTCTTATACAGCTCCACACCTGTGTGAGTATGAGTGTATGGCTTATTATATGCTTGCTTTATGAACCCCATACATCGACTTATATATTCACAGGACCCCTTGATACGGAATTAGAGATGATATAGTCACTTTTTCTAAGCATTTAGTAACAGAACATTATGTTATACACATCATGGCGACCTTCTGAGAGGCGCAACTAACCAGGGAGGGAAAAAAACAACAACAACTGGACATCTTGAATAAAACGCACTGTGTAATCATGAATTATAACAAACTGAGCCATGACAGGATTAACTGTGACATGTAGAATTTCCCGTCCTGCGGCGGACCCTCCCCCCTCCCACCCCCCACCCTGCTTGGCAGGAGGTTTCTGCGGCTCCCTAGTCGCCCCCCCGCTTGAGAAAGACTGCCGAGTCTCTTTGAATAGGTGTGCAACAGGATTCAAACGAAACATATGAATGTCAAATTTTGAAGAAGAAGGAAATGAAATACCACTAGGAAATGAAATACCACTAGGAAATGAAATGACGAAAGAGTAAGCGTTTTGATCCATGAGCCACTCCAAACCTGATCTTGAAGTGGCTCTACTTCTCAGGTCGTGGCTTCAGTGCTGAGGTCTGTACTACAATGTCATTTAGTTTCTATATATGTCTGTATGTCGAAGTCACAACAAAAACAGTCTTTAAGAAACCAGTAAGTAAAGGCCATGGAACAGAAGAACAGAAGAACTGAAGGAGACTACAGGGGTTCCTGACCTGACACACAATAACATTGAACAGAAGAACATAGAAATGGAGTAAACTGCAAGAGACTATAAGGTCTACTATGTCCCTTATCACCTGTCATCCTCTTCCATAAAACTATCTTCTCCTAAAACAATCAATAGTTTCAACGCTCACTACCTGGTTACTAAGTCTATTCCATTCGCTAACCGCTCTGTTGGTAAAACAGTGCATCACTTCTAAAGCGATATTCTACACATTTTTTAAGACCCCAGTAAAAAAAAAAAAAAAAAAAAAAAAGGACAATGAGGTGTCCTGACATTGCATACAACACATCAACAACGAAAACGTGAGAATGAAAAGATATAAGAAGATGAGGAGTTGGGGGAGGGGGAGAAGGGTATCTCTGCTTGAGCGAGGAAGGGAAACAATGAGACTAGTCGGCGGCTCCCTTGCTGGGCGCGCAGTGCACCAACAGTTTTGAATTACTTGTACAAAGATTTTACAAAAAGAAATATATATATATATATATATATATATATATATTATATATATATATATATATATATATTTATGCAAAGTAGACCACTTGGAAAAAGAAACTAACGAAGCAGAGCGCTTTCGTATATTACATCTTTTTGCCCTGGATGTAATATACGAAAGCGCTCTGCTTCGTTAGTTTCTTTTTCCAAGTGGTTTACTTTGCATACGTGAACACACGTACCCGTGTTCTTATTAGCATATATATATATACATATATATATATACATACATATATATATACATATATTGATAAATTGTTTAAGACAAATGAGAGAGTGGTAGGTGGGGAAGGGTAAACGAAGATGGGCTAAGAATACATTTATTGTTCTTACGTTTCGGTTATTATAACCTTCCTCAGAGAACTTGTTACAGAACATCTTGGTCACAACATTTATACCCGTAGTGGGGGAACTTGTGAAGCTTCGAGTATCAGGTTTTTTCTAGCGCATTTATTATTAAGAGACTGGCTGCTTTAGATAGGCATATAAATCCTTCTCTGTCGTTATTACTTTCTTTGACATTTATTTTCTATATAAATGTCAAAGAAAATAATAACGACAGAGAAGGATTTATATGCCTATCTAAAGCAGCCAGTCTCTTAATAATAAATGCGCTAGAAAAAACCTGACACTCGAAGCTTCACAAGTTCCCCCCACTACGGGTATAAATGTTGTGACCAAGATGTTCTGTAACAAGTTCTCTGAGGAAGGTTATAATAACCGAAACGTAAGAACAATAAATGTATTCTTAGCCCATCTTCGTTTACCCTTCCCCACCTATCACTCTCTCATATACATATATATATATATACATATATATATACATATATATATATATTAAATAAATAAATATACAACTCCGTTAACTGTTAGATCTTATTGATATGCTAGAAATCTTAAATCAGGAATTTGAACTCTCGTAGCTTCAGAAAAAGAAAAGAAAAGAAACGAAAGAGCATATTGGCGTTCGCGAGCACCATGTTGGGATTCACTACACCTAGGCAATCCGACCTCCCTCTGTGAGACGCGAAGATGCCGATCTCATGCATGTTTAAAGTAATGTTGGAAGCCTTTATTTTATTGAGGAGGCCTTCTGGCCTCTCTGCTCCCCCTCATGATCGTTTTTAGAATACTCCGGCGCTTGCCCTTCAAGCCAAAAATTTAACAAATCAATCGTTATTAGAATATATATATATATATATATATATATACATATATACGTGTATATATATATATATATATGTATATATATACATATATGTTAAATGAAGCGGCCTTGCTGTGGATGTGCTGTGTCTTGCGACACTGCTTCTGACCCAGGGCAGTGGACAAGGTGCAGGGATGACCCGTCATCCAGGAGGTGCTAAGATAAGAGGGAAGAGGGAGGGTGGAGGGGTGTGGAGTGTATTTAGGGATGGAATGGGTGGGAATGATTTTATGCCTTTTCCTTTTTGGCTACCTCCCTTGTAAGGGAGAAAAAGCCTTGGTATATGTATGTATATATATATATATATATATATATATATATATATATATATATATATATATATATATATATATATATATATATGTGTGTGTGTGTGTGTGTGTGTTAGGCTTGTAGTCTGTCCCACGTTGGGCGCCAAATGTTAGGCTGGTTGAAGGCAAACTCTGATGGAAAGTTGGGCTTATCTAACAATGATTGTTGGGCGCTAGGGGGAGGGGGGAACGAAACGGCGAGGGAGGTGACGACTGTGTTTCAACTCGTGTCCTCGGGCAATCTGCTTGCGAGGGAGAAAGGGGGAAAGTGGTGAGAAAGCAAGGAACAGCGAGCAGGCTCACGTATTCTGCTCCGAGGCGATCTGAATCTTCGGGCGATAGTCCATCCTTTATATACACGGGCAGGTCATGACCCGTGCTCCCAATTGGCGTGAGGTCACGTGTGCTGCGTGGGAAGTCATAGGTAAGAACGTTCATGCCGGTGACTAATGAAAACAGAGGGTATGCGTTCCTCAGTGGATCCAGTTGTTTATATCACGTGGCCGGCCGAGGTGTGGTTAGTCATGGCTGGCCGATGCTGGCACTGCACGCGTTTTTCTTCAAAGAGGTTTTGTGATGGCCATGCGGCAGACCCTAGCGCTGGTAAGTCATCTGCTGGCCCCACGAGCGATTCCCTTGGGAACCTCGGATGTCAAATGTAGTGGGCGAGAAAGTGGTGAGGACGGGAATGAGGAGAAGAGGAAGGAAGTGAGGAGAGATGTACTACTGACCATATATATATATGTATATATATATATATATATATATATATATATATATATATATATATATATATATATGTATAGAGAGAGAGAGAGAGAGAGGGAGAGAGACATTCTGACAGGTTGACATAAGTGGAGTAGGAAACACAGGAGTCTTAGTATTGAGTTTATTCCTGACTTGTTTCCCAGGTATGAAAAAGCATACCTGCGAAACTAGTCAGGAATAAACTAAAGACTAAGACTCCTGTGATTCCTACTCCACTTACGTCATATATATATATATATATATATATATATATATATATATATATATATAAACATATATACAGTACATACATACATGCATATATGTACATATATGTATATATATATATATATATATATATATATATATATATATATATATATCAACCACACCACACTTTAATTCTAAGCCATCAACATCGAGAGAGGCTCGAGGAGGCCAACATGCAGAAATTGAAACGTGGTACGGCCAAGGACTCGAACTGGGGCTAACACGTGACAAGTGTTAGTGAGTTAACCGATTGCACCATCGGTTAACTCACTAACACTTGTCACGTGCTAGCCCAGGTTCGAGTCTTCGGCCGTACCATGTTTCAATTTCTGCATGTTGGCCTCCTCGAGCTCTCGACGCTGATGGCTTAGAATTAAAGTCTATTGTGGTTGATACAAATGCATACCTGTTCACTGGGACCCATTCATTTTCGCACACACACACACACACACACACACACACACACACACACACACACACACACACACACACACACACACACACACACACACATATATATATATATATATATATATATATATATATATACATACATATATTCATTCTACCATTCTACACTTATTTTAGAACCATTGGATTGCAGCTCTTTCATGTAAAACGAAAATGGTCATAGCAGCTTACAGAAATGACCATTTCTATCTAAATAAAGTTGGTGGCCCATTGAAACACTTGTGCGGCGAGATATCTTAGGGGTGAAGTTCGATTCGAACCTGGCTTTCGAACGGCACATCCAATGCCTGGCAAGTCGGTGTCTCGCCAGGCTGGTAAACCAAGAAGTGCTCAGAGCAGCGTTTCTTAGTCTTTTCCGACCCTAAGGGCTCTTAGTCTGTGTTAGAAGTAAGTAGTAGTCAGGTCTAGGCAGTCTAGCACCTCCTTGACTCTTGTTAACATCTAATTACTAGAAGGATAAAGGAAAGTGAAGTACTGCTTAACCATTTCTTTTGTTGATTTGTTAAAACTAAAATCAACTACCATAATTGTTGACAAAAGAAACAAGAAACCCGAAAAAATAAGGGCATGAAAGTAACATTTTACCGCCATGGATTTGGCACTTCCCAACCACCCCCTAGAAATAATTTCAGCACCCCAGATTAAGAAGCGTTGCCTTAGAGGATTTTCAATGTTGAGGTAATTTCTGCCAGTGTGTCCATTGCTTCAGCCCTCGGGTGCTTGGCTAAGGAGCGCCGTGTGGCTTTGTAGTGCTGCGCACCCTGCTCTGCTCGTTCCCCCTTTTGTGGTGGTGGTGGCAGTCAGGTTGCGACCATTGCCGGGGCTAAGAATTGCGGGGCCCAATTATAAAATAGATAATAGCGGCGCCTCTACTCCACAGAAGTTTACAATTAAGGGGAATAACTTCATGAGTTCATTGACAAATCCCTCAGCCCACAGCATTATTTTTTTCTTAGTCATTTGTACGAAGTCCGTCACCGTGTTCTCTGCTCAAGGCCTGGAGTGCTCAAACAGTTCCGAGCGCGTCCCAATTTGATCAAATCGGTCAAATAAGATCAGAACCGGCCCTGGGTGTGTCCTTGGCTATCTGTGGCAAGATCAGGAGTATTTGTATGCTGCATTGAATCCGCGGCAATCAGATTACCCCTTGTACGCCTCGATCCCGCCAGGAACTCTCCGTGTTTTTCCAATTACTTCCTATGCGGCCGCTCGTATGTCGCAATAACCGACTATCTGTCTCTGAGGAGGGCAGACGGAATCTACTGGTGACGGCGCATCAGCGTGGCCACGCGCACTCTATAGACTGTATACACTGCGTGAACTATAATCCACAGGAAAAACGTAATGTGGGCACTTGTGTAGCTGACTCATCACAAGTTCGAGTCTGAAACAAACAGGGGCTTGAGAGCTTCAGTTGATTCCTAGTTTCTTTCTAGTTGATCAGATAGATTCACTTGCTAATTAACTCCTAATTTCTGCCTTGTTGATAATTTTTCCTTGTATTTTGCTTATTTCGAAGACATTAGATACTTTTTTTCGTTTTTATCCGTCGTTCTTCCTTCCTGTATGAGTCTTCCTTATATGTTTTTTTTATTCTGGGAATTCAGTTGCGTGGAAGTCACTGTCGAGCAACCTGGAGCATTTCAACTGTTCCTACTCCTCCAGATGTTTCTTTTAGCTCCACCTGCGTGGGGTGAGAGACTTTGGTTTTGGTGCTGCGACCAGACGGTGCGGGGCACGCCGAGTACAATTGGTCCCGTCACTGTTTCACCTGGGTCGCCTCTGTCATCAAGCATGCCCATATTTGGGATATGAACAGTCAAGGCTAGTATGCTCTCTGTTTGCAAATAAGATTTTTGTGGTATTTATTTCGTTGTAAAAAAATAGAAAGTGAAAATATAGATATGCTCGTATAAGTATAAACAAAAACCAATAGATAAAGTGGATAGATAAATATATTACAGATAATTCTCTGTAATAGAAAAAAAAATCTGCACAATTCACAAAAAGAACTCCTTTCAGAAATGTACAAAAACATAGGAAGGACTCGTGGTATTTATCATTTGTCCAGATTTCGAACATTTGGGTTCTAAATTGTTGATTTTTTGTTTAAGATTAACATCATTGTAGGTTATCACCAATAACCAATGCTTCTATCTTTTGGGATAATATTGGAATGAAGAATAAATCAAGTCATAGAGGAGGTGGATATTCAAGGAAGGTAGTTGTTGAGAGGAGGGAGAGTAGGCACTGAAAAGGGATCACAATTCTTCTTTGAGAGATTTCCAATGAATATCTTTCTTGGACGTGGTCGAGATCCTAACCCCAGAGTGGCTGAGGGTTGTCTATCTTGACAACAAGCTCCTCATCCCTGGGGTTTTGGCTCATTTTGACAAGTTCATTCTGAGGGTGGTTAGGTTAGGTTATGATCGTCACTGTTGGGGCGATTTATATTTACAAGCTCATTTCTGGGACTGCTGCTCTTCACAAGCTAATATTAGGGTAGGGTAGTAGTTTACCTTCACATGGGTACTCTGGGGTGACTGATCTTGACAACGTCCAATATCTTTTAATACACGACGGTTTTCACAACGTAAACAGATAGTGTTGCTGAGTTATATATATCTTTTGCTGTGCAAGAAAATTTTATACATTCTAAAGTCAGCACAGCATAGCAAACATGTAAAATTAATCGGGATTAATATATAAAGCTTATGTCGAAAGCCACACACACACACACACACACACACACACACACACACACACACACACACACACACACACACACACACACACACACACACACACACACACACACATATATATATATATACATATCTATACGCACACAAACACACACAGCCAGCACATCACCATTGAACTACATACACACATTGCACTTGCACTAAAGCTCTCGTGTACCCACGCATGCATATGTCGGGAGCTGTCCACAGCACAGTGTGACAAGTTGCAGTAAATCAGCCCCTTCGCTATCGAAAGGTAAAAAGAGATGAAGAATGGAGGAGGCTACAAGAGGCCATAGGGCCTACACTAGGCAGTTCCATGTCTTTTATCACCTGCCATCCCAATCCATAAAATTATCTTAAGAAACAATTATTTCAGCACTCAGTACATCACGGTTACTAAGTCCGTTCCATTCGTTAACAATTCTGTTGGTTCCACTGAAGTTAATAAAATCGCCTGGCGCCGGGCGGAATGAAATGTATTGGGTGCCACGCGGTCGGAAAGTCGTTGACAGTCCTTTAACTGCGTCAGTGTCTGATTAAATACAACACATTAAGACCGCGGAGAGGTAAACACGCACATATATGGTAAAGGGGATGCGGGTGGCATTTTGTATGTGGTGAGAGCGTGGACAGTCCTGGAATATTTGATGAAGTGCCTTCATTAAGCGTCCATAGATGTCGTTGTCAGCAGATAAGGATTCTATACTGGCGATACCTGAAGATGTCAACAGGTTATATCAGAACGTTGCAGTTCGTTTTATTTACGTTTATGTGATTTTGCGGACTAGAATGTTGTTGTAGTTCAGCTTTAATGACCCACTGCAGGACCGGCCCATCCCTTTTTGTAGTATTGTAGAAATGATGTATATAGAAAATGTGTTAGATAAACAACAGCAGGATATATGTTTGGTTAGTTGTGATATATCATGGTGTAGGGTTAGATGTCCACAATAATGTTTCTGTGGCATGGCTCTTATTTAAAAAATAACAATAAATGAATAGATAAAATAAATATATAAAAAATAAAATAATAAGAACAATATATCAAACGCAAAGGAGATCTTTTTTGTAATAATTATTGGTATTATCATTTCAATGACAGAGCGAAAAGTGACATCTCTAAATGTTATCGTCGTCATCTCGTAGCCTGGGGTACATCATTCCCGCGAATCTTAAGAAAAAAGTAAATACGAGTAAATAAATAAATGAAATAGATAAGTAAGAAAACTGATGAATAAAAAAGCTGTGCACAGCGACATTGCTAGTATCATTCGTATTATTATGAATACTGGGTCAGGATCAGATTGACTGTGTTTGGAATATGAACAAAGTTTTGACAGATGTACCAAATGCTTTCACGTTTCACTGTCTTCGACAATAGGAGCATAGTTTGCCAAATGCTTCCACAGTTTACCATTTGGAATATGAACATAGTTTTAATGGATTTACCAAATGCTTTCATTCTTGACAGTGTTTTGAACAGGATTGGACCATTGTGAACAAGGGTTCCTCCCAATGGGAAAATAAAATCTGGACTTTTTTCATGTTGAAGTTCTTGGGAAAGTTGTGGTCCTTCTCGGAAGGCGCGCGATCCTCCTCCTCCTCCTCCTCCTCCTCCCACTTGCATCCCAAGAAAGACGCCAAAAGTGGAATGGTTGATATCGTAAATCAAAGAGGGAGCCAGCGAGGGATGTCAGATAAAAAAACATTTCTACCGGAAAGGGCATGAGAAGAAAGGAAAATTGAGAGAGGTGAATGTGAATAAAGAAATAAATAGGTGAATAAATGAATAGATAAATTAATACATGGGTAAATAGATAAATGAGTAAATGAAACATATTTTTTTGTTATCTTGAGCATAACAGAGTGATATAAGAATCATTGTCCCTCTTTCCTTAAAAAGGTAAATGAATAAAGGTAAACAAAATTAAACGAACTTAAATGAAACCATGTAAATCTAAGAAGCTGTTTTGCCTTAATATTTTCAACAATGAAAAAAAGAAGAAGAAAGAAGAAAAAGAAACTCGACCAGAATCAATACTTAATCCTCGGACTCCGTCTGGCCGAGGTAGTAAACGAGACGGGAGATGCAAGGAGTTCAGGTTCATTCCTGCAAAACTCGCCATGGTATGGTACACACACACACACACACACACACACACACACACACACACACACACACACACACACACACACACACACACACACACACATACACACACGGTCATACGAGCTCTGAGCTCTCTTTCGGGAGGGAAATAGCTGTCGATCACGAGTCCAACACGTGATCCAAAGACCAAGGTGAATCACATACACACACACAAATACACGGCTCGACGGCGCAGTGGTACCGTTCGTGACAGCTAGTCCAGCGGTCCGAGTTCAATCCCGCCCAGGCTGAAATAATTTCAATATCGCCGCACTGCGAGCCGGCACTCCAACTCTCGTGGGCCAGGAGTTAAATGCATGTATGTGTAAGGTCACAGCATGACCTATAGATCGGGCAAATGTGAACTCTGAGCTCTCATCCGGGAGTATAATAGCTGTCAGTCACGAGTTGAGGACGTATTCCAAGACCATGGTAAATCACACGCACAAAGACGCAGACAGTCCCATGTGAGCACCCGCCTTAATTCATGACACGTGTAAGCCGACACCCGTCCTGCCAACCGCAATGCTTCTTCCAGTCAGAAACGGCCCTCTGCTGCTGCTGCTGCTGCTGCTGCTGCTGCATGTATTGCATGAAGGCAGAGGACGCGCAGCTCTAACCTAACCTTCCGTGGCGCTTTTGCTTTTGGCTTGGACGCCGCGGCGTCTGGCTCGTTTAGTTGCTTTTTGATTCTCTCAGAGGCCTTTGAGTTCTCCCCTCTCCCCCACCCTCTCTCTCTCTCTCTCCTAGGTCAAAAAATGTCGTCTTTCTTTTTTATTTTCTATCTCGAATCCTCGTCCAGGTAAATAGAGTCGACTTTTTTTTTTTTTATAGAAATATTAGGATATTTGGTGTCTTTTGTACTGTTTGTGATCATTCTAACAAACTATTTTTTCTACCATTATGATGACCTCTTGAGATCATCAAACACTTTGATGGACATATGCATCTGACCCCCCATGGGACGTCATAAAATCAGTAGGAGTGGCGGTGATGCCCCTCTGTTTCTGGACGCTTTCGTTGTTGAATATTTATTGTATTATTTACACGGTAATTCTCTTCTAAGAATATTTACGGCAAATTAGATTATACTGATTCAATATCAACGAAAAATAAATTTGTATTGTCCTGATGCATCATGAATCACCGAACTGTGATGTACGGGGAGTAAATATTTTCAGTAAATTTCTTCTCCTCTTTTTACCTTTTTGTCCCTACATTTAATAAAATCCCATTTCTAGGGGACTATTTCGTATTGTTACCATTTCGAATAGTTCCCTTTATATGCTCATTGTTTCTCTTTTCTCTGACCTATCTTTAATTGATAAACTTGTCTAGTTCATCTCTCTCTATTTCGTTCATCCTGATTTTAGTCCGTATAATCCTTATCATTAGATCACTGAAGTACTTGATTTCTTCGATTTTTTTCTTTTAGTTTCTACTTTCTCGGGTGAATTCCTAATAATATTGAATAAGCTACAATTCTTAACTCCGTTGCTGTCTTCATTATTACTTAGATCTTCAAATTTTTCTTAAATTTCCTGCTGAAATAGTTGTTGTTATCTTTTACCTTTGTAAAACTTATTTTGCCCTTGATGGTTGATTTCTTTCTTTCAGCTGCATGTGCACGCACACACACACACACACGTACACACACACACACACACACACACACACACACACACACACACACACACACACACACACACACACACACACACACACACACATATTCACGCACGTATACATACATTGCAACAAAAAAGGACCCAAGAATCACCGAGCCCTTTGTTATCGAGGTTATCACTCTGCCTGTCACGAAGCCTCACAATTACAAAGTCCCGAATTGTAGTTAGAAGAGAATGTGAAACCCAAGAGGAATGTGTGACGTAATGTTCATATTTACACATATTACGCGAACAAGGTTCCCTGTGATCTGATTCGGTGCTAGAAAATGCCTCTTGTGATCTCTTGTCATAAGGACGCTCTTGTTCAGGCGTTCGTAGCGTGATTATATTTGTAATAGCTGTGGAAGAGAGTTTCTTGTTTAGCATTGTTCGCCTATTGTGTACAGCAGTTGTTCTCAACAAGTTGTTTCCTCATGTACTCCATACTTATGTAGTGCTGTTCTTTAGTCTACTGGAAACCACCTCACCACTAAATGTAGCCGTCGTGCATCCACTAACAACCACTAGTTTCCGGCTTGTGGGCCCTCTCCCGAAACTCTGTGACCTCCGCCAGGCAGGCTGGCGGACAGAACGTTTTATATCACTGGTAGCGCGTAGAAATAAACACATATGACCCATAGATCGGTAATATAATATGAGCTCTCTTCCGGGAGGGAAATAGCTGTCGATCACGAGTCCAACACGTGATCCAAGACCATGGTGAATCACAACATATTTGGGATGGAGGGTTAGGTTGGGTAGAAACCTCCGAGGAGCGGGATCGGTTGTCTCTGTAACTTCGGGATTGTGAACAAGAAGAAAAAGAATAACAACAATAACAACGAAACAGCAATAACAACAGCAACAACAATAACAACTACAAAAACAATAACAAAAACAACAACAGTAACAACAGGAATAAGAACGACAGTAATAACTACAACACCTATAACAACTACAATAACAGTAACAACTACAATATCAACAATAGTAACAAATACAACAACAATATTATCAATAACTACAACAACAATAACAACAACAGTAGTAACTACAATAACAACAAATAAAAAAACATCAAAAGCAACAACAACAACCGCCCTTGCTAACGAGGGGGGTTGCCGCGACGGAGATGCATGAAATCGCCTGACGGCCACCAGAATAATAAGGGGAAAGTGGCAACAGGCAGGGAAAGGATATGTTAGGTTGGGTTAGGTTAGGTCAGGTTAGGTTAAGTTAGGTCTGGTTGGATTACGTTAGGTTAGGTTAGCTTGGGTTGGGTCAGGTGAGGCTTGTTTATGTTACGTTAGGTTAGGATAGGTTAGACTATGTTAGGTTGTATTAAGTTGGGTAAGTTTAGGTTAAGTTCGGTTTGGTTAGGCTAGTTTAGGTTAAGTGCCAGAACATAAAGAAGGTTTTAAATGTCCATCAAGGTGTTGTGCAAGAGGATTCAGTCGTTTTCATAAGAACAAGTGGGTTTGTAATCTCTATATTCATATGCGATACAACTCTTCCATCATTATCTATAGATTGCAAAATGTATAGATTACACACATTTGCACGTGCGTGTGTGCTAGAAAGGAGAGCATTAGGATGATTATATTGAGAAAAACGTCTAAGTAAAAATATCCAGGTGACAAGTGCGCACAAGTAAAAGGTCCGACTCGGCCGGGGGCTTTTCATGACGCAAATTTAAAATTGTTTGGTTGACATTTTTCTTTTTATCTATTCAAGAAAATGACCTGACTGTAAGCTAAATTCTACAGTGGAAAATATATCACGTACTCGGGAACTATAGCGTGGGTCAAAACTTTTGCTTGTGTTTGTGCATATTCTTTGACAAAACAATGATAATAATAATAATAATGATAATAATAATAATGATAATAATAATAATAATAATGATAATGATAATAATGATAGTAATAATAATAATAATAATAATATTGATAATAGTAATAATAATATTAGTAATGATTAATAATGATAATAATAATAATGTTATAATAATAATGATGATGATGATAATGATAATAATGATAATAGTAATAATAATAATAATGATAATAATAATAATGATAATGATAATAATAATAATAATAATAACGATAATAATAATAATAGTAATAATAATAATAATGATAATAATAATAATAGTAATAATAATAATAATAATAATAATAATAATAATAATAATAATAATAATAATATTAATAATAATAATAATAATAATGATAATAATAATGATAATAATGATGATAATAATGATAATGATTAATAATAATGATTAATAGTAATGATGATAATAATAATAGTAATAATAATAATGATGATGATGATGATGATAAAAGAGATAAAAATGCACATTGATCGGGCTATACGAACTGTAAGCTCTAATCTAGGCAGATGATAGCTGTCGATCACGACCAAGTTCTCTCTCTCTCTCTCTCTCTCTCTCTCTCTCTCTCTCTCTCTCTCTCTCTCTCTCTCTCTCTCTCTCTCTCTCTCTCTCTCTCTCTCTCTCTCTCTTTCTCCCTCTCTCTCTCCCCATGGTTGCACATCATTGAATCTCCCCATAAGATGACGAGGTCCTTTACTTCCTTGATTTTTCTTCTTCCAAACTACGCCGTAAAAAACGAAAAAAGAGAAAGAAAAAAGAAAAAAAAAGAAAAACAAGAAAAAACAGAGAGAGAAAAGAGAGTAAAATGTAAAATACATTAGAGTATGATCTGAATTAATTTCACTTTATTTTATTTTGCTTTATTTATTTCATTTTGTCCAATTTCATTTTCATCGTTAATATAAATTTTCCTCTCGCTGCAATGCCTAATGGGACGCTTTCTTTTGCCCCCTTTTTCAGGTGAAGGAAGCGAACGAGTGGCCGGCGGTGGCGGCGGCGGCGGTGCCACGAGGGCGCTCATGCCCTGGTTCGGGAGTCGGAAACCAACGCTCCACAGCGAATGAAGGCGACGGTGCGCTGCATTCGCCCACTGATCCTCAGATCCTTGAGTCATTTTTGTAACGACCAAACAAGACGAACCGAAGAAGCTAATTCAGTGTTTTGATTTCAGTGACGCGCTGTGTCCGCGAGTGAATGAATGCCTGTGTTGAGCATTTGTTGTGCAGTGAGGAGATTGGTTCGTCCGTCCAGTGTCCGATTTGATCTCAGTGACGTGCGAAATAAATAAATGAAGGAATGAATTGATAATAATTTTATAAGTTGATAAATAAGTAGATGAGTAATGTGCGAACGAATGCCCTGACTTCAAGATATAAATAAATGAGTGGATAAACAAATAAATAATTAAATAAGTTGATAGATGAATAATGTATATAGGTAAGTAAAGTGTGAACGGGTGCTCTGACTTCAAGCTAAGTGAAAGAAATTGTTGTGTAGTGAGGAAATTGGTCCACCCGCCCTGGAACCGACAATGCTATGTGACGAGCCGCCGCGCAAAAGCACCGGCGTCTTGGCTCGGCGGGTCGTCGACGACGACGTGACCCCCCAAGTGTGAGTGACGCTGACCGTCACCACGTGATTGAATGGATGCGGGGCGGTTGCCATGCGTCACGTGGAGAACCGAGGACCCCTCTCCTGACGACGACGCGGCGGCGACCGTAGGGCATGGCCTCCTCTCCTGATGGGGCCAAAGGCACAAGGGCATCTGAGGTGAATTCGAACGTCCCCGGGTACAGAGTGGGATCGGTCAGGTACGGCGTCCGCATTGCGCTGGCTGAGAACGACTCCTCCTCCTCCTCCGGCGGGAGCAACTGCAGTCCTCAGGCAGAGGAAGGCTATGTGCAAGGGAAAGTGGCCGCAGGAGGTCGGGGTAACAGAGGGATCCTTGGGCGACCGATGGGCCGGGGTGGAGGTCGAGGGGTTCTGGCGGGGTCGGGGTCGGTGGGGCAGGGCGGTGCCGATGCCCACGACGAAGGTGATGGGACCTTAAGGCCTCACGACGAAGGCGGCGAAGGCGGTGGGGGCCGGCCGAGGTCAGACTCGAGCCCAGGTCGGTTGAGTGGGGAGTCAGCGGGCAGGGTCAAGGACACTCAAGGCAATGGCCTTCCTCCTGCCCACAACTCGAGGTCCTCCCCCTCGAGCCCAACGCCTCCGGCGGCAGCGGCGGCGGGGCATCCTCCAACTTCGGAAGGCACCGCAAAGGACATCAGCAAGCTGCCTGTCGGTGTATCCACGTCGCCCCACGGGTTCAGGAGGTTCCTTCCTGCGTCACCCCGCTCTTCGATCAGGCGAAGCTTCAACGCCTCTCCTCGCCCTTGGATCTCGAACACAACTTCGGCAGAGTCTTGTGAAAGCACGCGTTTGTCCAAGAGTTCTTCTTCGTCTGCCCTCACTGCAGATGGAGCAAGACCACAGCAACAGCTCTCCCCAGGTCCCCAGCGCTTCTCCGCGGGGGCAACAGATGGCTCTCGGGTCTCCTCGCCTCCCCCGAACTCCCCAAAGGTCTCCGCGGTGCCTACAGATGGCACCAGTCTCCAGTGTGGCTCCCAGTGCCACCTAGGGGCTACCTCCACCTCGCCGCATCTAAATTTATCCTCCCACACATCATCGCTACCGGACTTGGCTGGCGCCCCTTCCCCTCCCCCGCACCAGCCTCCCCCCTCATCCTCCGTCCCCCCGGCTCCCACATCTACAGCGTCAGAACCCACAGCAGTGATATACAACTTCATCAGGAAAGCCTCCTTACCGCACGTCCTGCCCTTAGCATCTACCGTCTCGGGGAGCACATCCACACATACAACAACCGCTGTCGGGACAAAGGCAGCGACAACCGCACCGCCAGTAGCAACAACTGCGGCTACAGCAGCAGCAGCAGCAGCAGCAGCAGGAGGAGGCGCAGTAGGAACGTCCGCGAAGTCTAGGTTTCGCGAAGGGCCGAAACCGTGGCTACCTGAGCTAGTTCGCTATCGGAGTGAGGCCAAGATTCTGTTCCATCCCCCGCCTGACCACGCCTCCTCGGCACACCCCGCGCCCCCTCCCGCCGCCCCACAGGACCTTCACCCACCTGCGCAATCGCTGCTGTCACGTCACGGTGCCACATACGGCCTCCTGGCCGTGCCCCCAACCTCGTCCCGGCCTCCTGCCTCCCCTCTCTCTTCGGGACCTCACCACCACCACTACCACCACCACCACCGCCGCAGACACTCCGCTCACGACTCGACCTCCTCCTCCCCTTCCTCCTCCTCCTCCTCCTCCTCCTCCTCCTCTTCTTTGAGCAGTTTCCCCCATCGCGACCCTTACTCGCACTCGACGCAGGCTTCCGTCAGGTCCCCAGGGACTTCGAAGGAGCCTCGCGGGGCGCCAGTGCAAGACCCCGAGGCGGTCGACGCCTCCTCCTCGTGGCAGAGTCCCGATGGCCCGGCTCCTCCTCTTCCCGAGTCTGACCCTCCAGTGCTGGAGAGGACCCTGCCACCCTTCGACGATCCCGCCTTCGCCTTCACCTTCAAAGACTTCGTCCCTCCAGAAGATCCTCTTTGTCAGGAGGGCGGCCAAGAAAAGGACACCGAAGGAGGGGACGAGGTGTCGTCGGCCGCCTTGAGTTGCCGTCGCGGCGTCGGAGTGCTGAGCCTGACGGGCAGCTCGCCCGTCTCTGACGGCGCTGACAAAGGGGCGCAAAGCTTTCAAGCCAAGGGTGGTGGCGACGGTGATATTGGCGATGTGAGAAAGCGGAGTAAAGAGGGAGGAGGGGCTGAGGACGGAGAGGGTCAGAGGTGGGGGGACATTGGCCAAGATGAGGCCACGAGTGGCAATGGAGGGGCTAATGACAGCAAGAGGAAATCCGAAGGGAATCGAATCGTGGTGGAGGAGGTGTCGGGGCTGGAAGAGGACCCTCCTACCTCTAAATATACTTATAGTGTGGCGGGCAGATCCCCCCGTGCCCCCATGCCCCGACACGTCACTATGTTTAGCTACCCGGGGCGTGCGCGCCCCACCATACTGGAGGAGGAGGAGGAAGAGGAGGAGGAGGAGGAGGAGGGGCAACAACAGCAGCAGCAACAGGAGGAGGAGGAAGAGCAGACGGCAAAGGTGACGATCAGTACGCCAAGAACTAGTGTGGGGTGTAGTGCATCTTCGCCGTTGCTCAACCAGGAGTTCGATATTATCGGTAGCGCCAACGCCCATGAGGAGAACCCACGTGGTAGCCCTTCCACCCAAGCAGTAGGGACGGGGGGCAGCGGTCGCGAGGACCGTGGAGCCCCCCTGGTAGCACACAAGAACACAAACTCTTCCTCCCAAGCGCACGAACAAAGTGATCCCCGGCCGCCCCGGGACGCGGCCCAAGACCGGGAACCACCACCAGGTGAGAGGGAAGTCCCAGCTCTTGCCGACGATCTCGCCGGGGCGGCTAAGAGCCCCGGGGAAGAGGGGCGGCAGAAGCGGGACAGGTCCCTAGGACGCCGCCAGGTGAGGGTGAGGCCCGAGATCCCCAACAACCTGACCAAGAGGCGCGGTTCGGTGCCGCAAGAGACACGAAGGACAGAGGAAGGTGGGAGAAGCAGGGACAACTTCGAGTACACAGACAGCTGCGCTCGGGGAAGACTCAATTCGGACGTAAGCTCTTACGCTTTCCTGCAGGAGTACTCGAAGGAGCCTCAGGAAGCACCCTCTGGCGGAGGCACCGAAGAAGTAGCAGGAGGAGGAGGAAGAGGAGGAGCTTTACTGGTGGGCCAGACGGGGGCAGAGCAGTCATCATCCTCGGGCGGGGGTGGGCCATGCCAAGAGGCGGCGCGGTGTGACGCACCACACTCACCATCCACCCACGCTGCTGACCCCAGCCACCCTTCCCTCCCCCACACACCCTCCCCGACCCATACTGACCACCACCTCCCTCCCTCTCACAACCTTGCTCGGTCTCGGCCGAGCGGTAACACCTCCGGGCTGGGGGGAGGCAAGAAGGAGGGGGTGCGAGGCCCCCCTCCCACACGTCCCGCCCGTAGTCGACCGGCCACCCTCGGTAGGCTGCGGGAGATGACGAAACGTCTCCAGACACCCTCGCCCGACAAGGCCGTACGTGCGGGGTCCGCGCCCCCGGCGGCGTCTCTTCCAGCGGCCATCACGGAGGAGACCCGGTCCAAGCCCCCCCACGATCTGAGAACGGATGGCCATGCACCGCTCACGCAGCAACAGTCCTTGCCCTCGGGCGTCGGGCAGCCAAAGAAAACAGCGGTGTCCTCCAAAGCGCGAGGGGTGCCCCCCATTCCACCATCCACGGACCACAAGCACCACGGTGAGGAGGAGCAGCAGCAGCAGCGGCGTCGGCAGCAGGAAGGGCGCGCCGCCCTGACGGCGGCCACCGATCCGCGTGCGACTATCATCTCGCCGAGGAATATTCCGTACCGCTCCGCATCCATCTCCAAGATGGACATGGACTCGGACGGGTCGCCTTGTTTGCGGAAGAGTAAGTCCCCGCTCACGATCAGCCCCGTCTTCCACGTATTCAAAGACTATTCGGGCTCCAACACCTTCCCACGCAAGAAACCCGCGGACAAAGAATGTAACACCACCGTCAACGCCAACAGCACCAGTGGTGGTGGTGTAAGGTCGGGTGGTGAAACACCGAACACAGATGGAGGCGGTGGCGTTGGTGGCAACGTTGGCGGTGTAGTCGTCTCAGCCTACCTGCCTCCTCTAGGGGCAGCAACTTCCGTTACTGACGTTGCTCTGCTGACGGCGCAGACCTTGGCGGCCTTCGAGGAAGGCGACAAGGGTCTCCTGGGTGATTCATTGAAGTCCAAGTCAGAAAGCGAGCTCCGTGGTCCCGAAGAGCAACAACTACAAGTAGGCGGGCGAGAGCCCTCCATTGACCAAATCAAAGAAAACCTCTTGGCACTGAAGGACGACATCGATAGTTGTAGCACGAACAAGACGGAGGTTCTTCCCAACAGAGTAGCGCCTCCAGCGGACGAAGGACCAAAGGACCCTGCAGCAGGAGGAAGCGAAGGGGCCCAGAGTAGTTCCCCTCCTGGACCTCACGAGGAGCCACGACAAGGCGCGAGTAGCGATGCGAATGCTGAAACGCAGGTTGAGGGGAACAGCGGTGGTGATAAAGACCAGCCAACAGGTGAGCTCAGTAAGGTTAGTTGTGTTGAGCCGGAGACAAGTGAAGTTGGCGGCTCTCGGGAGGTCAGCACAAGTGGTGTTTGCACCAGTGATGTGACTCGAGGGTCCACGGATTCACAGGCAGGCCGGGACGGCTGTGATCAAGTACAGCAGGTGGAGAAGGCCGAACAAAACACTTGCGATACTAAAAGAAAGGATAGCAACGACCATGGCGATGCTGCAGTTGGGAAGGTTGGAGTAGAATGCCAGATGGGCGCCAAGGAGAGTGCGAACGAGAAGGCGGTTGGCAGCGGAGAGGATGTGAGGGAAAACAACGAACAGTCGTCACAGCCTGTAGGAGGAGAAGAGGTTATAGATCATGCTAAGGGCACGCAAGCCCCTACCTGTAATAATTCCAACCTGGGCGGAGAAGCAAGCGTGAGTGACAAAAAGATCGAAGACGGAGTTGGAGCAGTATCGCCACAAGATGGAGCAGCCAAAGAGGTAGTGGAGGCAGTAGGAGTTGGCGATGGAGGTAAGAAGAAAGTTTCTCTAAATCTTGAAAAGATCAGCAAGTTAAGAGAGGATGAACTCGCATCGCGAACGGAGGTCCTGGGATCTCCTCTCATCCCTCCGTCCTTAATGGAGGCCCTCCTCGGGCCTGTCAGCGAAGAACGGTCACTTGGTCCCTTCGCGCCGGAAGTCACGACGGAGGCGCAGGCGAAGATCCCGCCGGAGTCCACGAGGGAGGTTGTCACTGTAGGAGGAGTAGTAGATCCTCCAACCCAAGGGGATTTTGAGCCCAGAGGAGGAGGAGGAGGAGGAGGTCCTCAGGAGTTTAGTGACAAGGCGCCGTGGAGTCGTACGCCACAGTCGACGGCGTCCCCGAAAAGCGCTCCTTGTCATGACAAGGGGCCCAGCCAGCTGGAGTGCCAAATTGTCAGGACGGAGGCCAAGTTGTCACAGTGCCTGGTAATTAAGTCCGGGAGGAGTGATGGCGAAGGGAGGGGAGAGGAAGGGCAGGAAGGGGAGGACCCGCTGGCGGGCTCCGCATCCGCTGAATGTCGCGTCGTAGGATGTCGGCCGCGTCTACTCTCTCGAAATGACTCCGAGAGCGAGAGCCGGGAGCGGGACGACTCGCTGATAGGCGGTCATCCCCCGCGCTTGGCACGTCAGCTGAGTGAGGACGAAGGTCGACCTCGGGATTCCTCGGACTCCTCGTCACAAGACAGTGTCGGCATCTTCCAAGAACGACCTCATGAAGGTGTGGTAGTGATCGTAGGACCGAAAGCTCCTGATGGAGATCAACAGGGGCAGGAGGTGCAGCGACAGCCTAATCAGTCCCAACAACAACAAACGCAATCACTCCAACATTCTTCTGGGTCAAGGCGCCGCAGAAAGGCCTCTGAAGAAGCCCAGGAACGCTGCCTCACCTTCCCTCCCCCCAGCAAGGGCTCCTCTCAGTCGGACGCCATCGGGTTTTCTTCAGTGGACAGCAACAATCTTCGAAGCCTGGCAACTTTGGGGGTCTCCGGAATAGGGGCCACGGGGGAGGAGGGGCAGAGTTCGATCTCCTTAGTCGATAGCCTCGCGAATCACAAAGAAGTTCGTGAAGGGGAAGGGGAAGGCGATCTGCCCAAGAAACTGATCGTCACGGAGCCGAGACCTGTGGACAGGATAGAGAGAAAAAAGAAGCACCACAGCGACCCAAGTTGCGAAAGACGAGGAAGCTCAGATGCCCTTCTGTACCTGAGCGACCCCCATCTGGGTGAAGTCAGCGGCGTCTCCGACCCACCCGAAGGAGAGGTGGAGGAGGACCCGGGGGGAGACGTCGGGGGCAAGGGCGTCGTGTCTCAGGCCTCGACCGACTCTGAAGGGAAAGGCGAGGAGCGTTGCCTTGAAGGCTCAACGCTTGGCCCCGAACTGCGGCTGTTGGCTCCTCAGCTCACTTTCGGAGGAAACGACAGCGACGGAGGCACTCACGAGCCTCTGATGTTTGACTACCTTCGACACCCGCCCCGAAACGTGTCCCCGTCGCCGTACCTGCAGGACAGCGATTCTGGGGAGCGCAGTGTCCCGCGCAGTCCTCACCAGCTAAGGCGGTACTCCAAGCGACCCCTTCGAGGCCCCTTAGGGAAGATAATCGAAGCCGAGATGAACAAATCAAAGACAAATTCCAGTTACTTGGTGGATCTCCCAGAGGACTTTTACCTAAGAGTTCGGGACGCCAAGAGTGCGTCGCCTCGCCCTAGCTCGCCCACCACACCCTCGGGGGGACCCATGGACTTGACTCCGGCGCCTCCGGTCGCAGGCAATGGCACCCGGCCAGTCTTACTCCTCCCGACGTCCCGATCTCTGGACGACTCTTCGATTACCATCAACTACTCAACAGCGCCCGACCGACCTGTCAGGCGCAAACTCACGAGCAGCGGCAGTGGGGGGCCCGTGCCGTCCACGGGCACCGTCAACACGTACGAGAGTGACGGGGAGGGCACCCTGTCGC
>NC_134794.1:1175000-1177500 GCF_046742065.1 Oratosquilla oratoria | reverse complement strand
GCGAATGTGAGGCCAGCAGGCTTTCGGTTGCGCCACCAGCGCCTTCCTTCTTCCCGAGAACTTGAGACCCCAAGGGACATGATGACGGAAAGGAGGAGATGTAGATGTAGATCCTCCATAGAGATAAATTTCATTTTTTGCCTCGGGTGTGTTCTCCACCTCATAAGAAAAAGTAGAGGGGCTGGGGTCAGTTACCGAGAGTCTCAAATTCGCCGCTGCCGGGTGCCGGGGGGCTGGGGTGGATGACCTTTAGTGGAGAGAGAGGAGGCTCCTCCATCCATTCATGATCCACCACTTCAAGAGGACCTTGGGCCCTCTGACTGCCAAAGTCGTCTTCTCCACCACCTCTAATGGAAACTCCTCTCGGTCAGTTAATAGTCTGTGTGGTCTTCCTCATCTTTGTGTATCTCTTCTTCGCCTCCTAGGTTTTCACACACACGCACACACACACACACACACACACACACACACACACACACACACACACACACACACACACACACACACACACACACACACACACACACACACACACACTTGCACGCCCATGTATATATATATATATATATATATATATATATATATATATATATATATATATATATATATATATATATATATATATATATATGCAAGCAATCACATAACCGTGATACAGAAATGCAAAATAACATAAGAACATAAGAACATAAGAAATAAAGGAGACTGCAAAAGACCATAAGGCCTACACTAGGCAGCTCCGTATCCATCACCACCTGTCATCCCCATCCATAAAGTTGTCTAATCGATTTTTAAAACAACTGATAGTTTCAGCGCTTACTACATGGTTACTAAGTTTATTCCATTCATCGACCACCCTATTAGTAAACCAATTCTTGCCTATTTCCTTCTTAAATCTAAATTTGTCCAGTTTGTACCCATTACTGCGAGTCCTGCCCTGTTGTTTTATTATGATGACCTTGTTTGCATCACCCTTGTTATAGCCTTTGATCCACTTGAACACTTCTATTAGATCACCCCGCACTCTGCGTCTTTCCAGAGAGTGTAAGTTTAGGTGCCTAAGCCTCTCTTCGTAAGGCAAATTTCCGAGTCCTTGTATAATTTTGGTCATTCTTCTCTGTACTGATTCTAATGAATTTACGTCCATTCTGTAGGACGGAGACCAAAACTGTACCGCATAGTCAAGGATGGGTCTAACTATCGCTAGGTAGAGTTTAATAATTACCTCTGCACTTCTATTCGTTACCGTCCTAGCAATGAAGCCTAATGCCCTGTTAGCTTTATTTCTGGCGCTAATACACTGCTTCCTGGTTTTAAGGTCCGGACTCACCAGAACTCCCAAGTCCCTCTCGCACTCAGATTTTTCTAAAAACGTGTTATCTAAGTTGTATCTATTTTCGGGGTTGTGTAGCCCTACGTTTAACACGCTACACTTAGAGATATTGAAGTTCATTTGCCACTTTCACCGACCATGTTAACAGCTTATTAAGGTCATCCTGCAGAATCTGGGCGTCGTCTCCTGACCTAATTAGGCGTCCTATTTTAGTGTCGTCCGCAAACTTACTAACATCACTATTTAACCCTTCGTCTAAGTCGTTTATATACATAATGAACAACAAGGGACCCAAAACCGAGCCCTGGGGAACCCCGCTAGTAACATTGCCCCACCTAGATTTTATTCCATTTATGGTGACCCGTTGCTTTCTGTTACTAATCCAAGCTCTAATCCATTCTAACACTTTTCCTCCTATGCCATGGGCTTTGATTTTATTTAGTAGTCTCTGGTGTGGCACTTTGTCGAACGCTTTGCTAAAGTCAAGGTAAATAACATCGTAATTTTCATTGTTGTCTGCCGCCTTATATACCTTAGTGTAAAAGGATAGAAGATTAGTCACACATGACTTACCCTTGGAGAAACCATGCTGTGAAACACGAATTAAATTATGCCCTTCAATGTGTTCTCTGAGTCTATTTACCACAGGAGGAAGGAAACTTGTAGATAGTAAGTACTTTCGTATATTACATCTTCAGACTAAATGACAGAGATACAGAGTTGGGTTTAAATATAAGTATCAGGTGCAACCATAGGGGGGAAGGGGGAGACAATACAATGTGAGGAGGGGGGATGACCTTACCCCTATCGACCTGACCAACACATAAGGCTCAATCTGGCGGAAAGATCTCGGTGACCATTTGGGTTACCAATTTATCACGTGCCTGATATTAAGCAGGATTCTATTATATTTCTTTCTTGTAGGCTTTTTCCTTTAGCTAAAATTGTTGCCTTAGACCAATCAATATGATGGTTGTATAATGCTTTATGTTGGAATAACGCATTATTTTCCTGGGCAGATCTCACACTATATTTATGTTGGGAAATCCTTGTTTCCAAGTTTTTCCCAGTTTGTCCAATATAAAATTTATTACAATCTTGGCAAGGAATTTTATAGACCACACCGTTGTTTTAAATATGACCACACCATTAAGAAAACTTTAATCA
>NC_134794.1:1160000-1167500 GCF_046742065.1 Oratosquilla oratoria | reverse complement strand
AAAGGTCTCCTGTCGGCATGCTCTTCCTTTGTAATCTTTGAAATCCTTGAGAGGGCAAGCTCTGTCAGTTGCAGTTGGGACTTTTGGCCGATGTTTGGGTCGCCTTTTGGCCTGGCCAGGGCTGCCGAGAACCAACTCAAGAGGTACGCAGTGGGTCCCGGGAATCGAACTCACGACCACCTGCTCATGAGTTCGACGCGGTATCCACAGGAGTTTATTGATATCCCATTCCCGTCGAGCAGCCACAGTTCCCAAAAGGAGCCACTGTAGTACTTACAAATGGAGATAAGTTCATAATGCCTGCATTACACGCATGCCGCATTGATAGCACACATGCCCCCCCAAGGTCATCATATTAAGACAGCAGGGCAGGATTCATAGTAATGGGTCTAAATTGGACAAACTTAGGTTTAAGAAGGAAATAGGCAAGGAGTGGTTTACCCATGAAGTGGTTAACGAGTGGAATAGACTTAGTAACCGTGATGCAGTTAGTGAGTGAGCGCTGAAACAATTGCTTGTTTTAAGAGAAGATGAGATAACTATGGATAGGGATGACAGGTAATAAGGGACATGGAACTGCTTAATGGAGGCCTTGTGGTCTCCTCCATTCTTCTGTTCTTCTGTTCTTAAGTGTTATGTATGCACAACGCATGCCCAAGTGTTATGTTGGCACGGGGCATGGCACGGTGCCATGTTATGCTGCCATCACGCATGGCACGGTGCCAAGAGCAGCCAGGGTACTTGTGTGGCCCTTCGGCTCTCGAGAGTCTGAAGAGCCGAGGAGGAGGAGGAGGAGGAGGAGGAGGCAGTGCCAAGCAAGAGCACAGGAGGGACGGCGCCGCGCCACCAAGGGGAAGGGGGAGGGGGGAGGGGGGAGGGGAAACATCGAAATCAGAACGAAGAAATCATCGGCCCAAGTCGAGGTTTGGTGGAGGGAGGGAGGGAGCTCGTGGCCGCCTGGATGTGGAGTGGAGTGGAGTGGTGGTGGTGTGGTCTTCCCTGAAAGGGAAGCGGGAGCAGAAGGAGGAGGAGGAGGAAGAGAAAATGAAGAAAAAGGTAAAGAAGAAGAAGAAGAAGAAGAAAAAGGAAGAAAAGGAAGAAGAAAAAGGAGGAGGAAGAGGTGGAGAAGTAGAAGAAGAAGAAGAAGAAGAAGAAGAAGAAGAAGAAGAAGAGAAATAATAGGAAGAAGAAGAAGAAGAGGAAGAAGAAGAAGAGGAAGAAGAAGAAGAAGAAGATGAAGAAGAAGAAGAAGAAGAAGAAGAAGAAGAAGAAGAAGAAGGATATAGAGGAGGAGGAGGAGGAGGAGGAGAATAAGAAGAAGGGCGAGGAGAAAAAAGAAGAAAAATAAAAAGAAGAACAGGAATAACAGGAAGAAGACAAAGAAGAACAGGAAGAAAAAGAACAGGAAGAAGAAGACGAAAAAGAACAGGAACAAGAAAAAGATTATTAAGAAGAAGAAGACGAAAAAGAACAGAGATAAGAAGAATAGGAATAATAATAATAATGATAATGATAAAAATAATGATAATAATAATAAGAAGAAGAAGAAGAAGACGAAGAAGAAGAAGAAGAAGAAGAAGAAGAAGAAGAAGAAGAAGAAGAAGAAGAAGAAGAAGAAGAGGAAGAAGTAGAAGAAAAAGGTGAAGAAGAAGAAGAAGAAGAAGAGGGATGAGTCGGGAGGTATTTTCCTCCCTTCTGGCGCCGTGCCCACACACAGGTCGGCTGGCTGACGATCTTCTTGGCTGCTGCCTTGGCTAGCGAGCTCAGTGCGGTTGGCTTGGCTGACTGACTAGACTTGGTTATTGATTACCTGGTCGGTCCGTTCATGGTTGACTGACAAACTGACTTGACTGCTGACCTCCCATTTGATAAATGGATGATTGACTGATTGACTTATAGATTGAGTGACTATGTATGTGACTGACTGACTGACTGAACTTGGCGACTAACGACATGGCTGGCAGGATCCTCTTCGATGGAGGACTTACTGAATGGCCGTTTGGCTAGTCACTCCCTTAATTAGCATTTTGTCATCCTGGCCATCGTGTTCTCGGGCTGACTCGATGGTTATGTGGGCCACCCACTCCATAGGGACATGTTTACTGACTCCATAGGGACATGTTTACTGACTCCATAGGGGAGGAGGAGGAGGTGGGGAGGTGGGGGTGGAGGGTCGCTGGGAGGAGTTGTGAGGGTTTGTCATTGAGCTGACTGACGGGGCTGACTGACTGACTAAATGCGGACTCAGAGGCTCTCCTAAAGACGAATGGAATCGTCAACAAGAACAAAAACAGTGAAGGGTGACAAGAGTTGACCCCCCCACCCCCCCCGGAGAACACCCCCGTGGAGGAGAACAAAGGCGGAGGCAATGCGACTTGGGGAAGCGCAACAGGAGGCTGTTTCGTTTCCAGGTGGGCTTCATTAATTACGGCGCCTTTTGCTCGCTGCTGCGATTATCATCGCTCAACGATGATCGTTCATGGCTCAGCGATGATCGTCTAGAGCACTCATTCTTTGTTTTTGGATGATGGTGCCGCTTTGATTCGAGCAACTGCCGCTAGTCGCTCAATTAGTGCTCTAAGTATTCGTTTGGCGATCATCGTTGAGCCATGAACGATATTCGTTGAGCGATAACAGTCGCACCGAGCAAAAGGCGCCTCAACTCCAGCCGCCATACAGAAAGGGGGATGATGCGACGGAGATGGATGAAATGGTCTGCGAGCAAGAAGAGTGAGGGAAGGACCGGCCGCCACGGAAGGCTACAGTACGCATCTTGTCGAGTCCCCCCCCCCCACCCCCACCCCCGTCATTGTGTTGAACAAATCGCTTCCGATAGCCGCAATAAAGTTATAAGTCGTGATTTATCACAGTCTGGGTCAATGACTTAAATCTTGTTGATATTTTTTCCAAATGATTTTTTATGAGAATTTTAGACAAGACGATCATCTATGTGAATTATCCTGATGATACATACATACATACATACATACATACATACATACATACATACATACATATATATATATATATACATATATATATATGTATATATATATATATATATATATATATATTATATACATATATATATATAAATATATATATATATATATATATACATATATATATATGTATATATATATATATATATATATTTATATATATATAATATAACAAACAATTAGTAACAATAATGTAATTCAGTCAGGTCCGGCTGTCGCGAGCTTTGAACTCAGGTCCCTGTGAGTGTGAGTCCAAGCGTTACTTCTTCGCCACTCAGAAAATTTGATTAAATTGTTGGTGTTTACAGTGGCGCCCCGTCAGTATCCGGGTTTGGGCGGGCGTTTACAACCCATCGTATTCTTAAATCAAAGTAAGCGATGTGATTACTCTCGATTCTGTTTGAGGGTTTGAGGAGAAGCAAGTGGATGAGTATGTTGTCTCCCAAACAGTGGGAATTCTAATAATGATGTATCTGCCACGATGAGTAGTTTATTCACTTCAAATAACTATCAAGGTTAAGTTTGTGTCTTTAACTCTGTCAGTCTTTTGGGGTTCCTCTGGTAAATAGAAGAGTTTGGCGTAAACTAGAATAAGATAGTTTAAGTTAATCGTTTTTGGCTAGAGCATGTGGGCCGGATAACTCCAATAGTTTTTTTTTTATGCTGGTTTTGAGGGAGGCAGTTTGTTTCTTATGTTCCTCCTTCGCTCACTCCCTCGTCCAGTCAATCCATCAATCAACCACTCATTCATTTGCTTACTCACTCACGTACTAATTCAATAACTCATTAACTCACCCACTGATTCACATACTCATTCACTCACCCACTAACTCATTCATTCACCCAATCACTAACTCACTCATTCCCTCACTAATTCACTCACGCACTCACTAACTCCCTCTCTCACTCACGCTCTCCTTCCCTTCCTCCCTCCCTCCCTCCCTCCCTCCCTCACTTCCCGGCCTGCAAGGCACCTTGCCCAAGTCCACAAAGCGGTGATAGATTAAGGTTTGTCCTATCTTGGGAAGGCGAAGCGACGTGGGCGGGGATGGGAGGGAGCATTTCCTACGAAAGAAAAGAGCGGCGAGGATGTTGGGGGAGAAGATATCTCAGGAATGTGAACCGCGGATGGAGGAGGGGTAAAATTCATGTGAAAAAAATGTGTGTCGAGGAGATTGGGGGTGCAAATGCCATAGGAATGTGTTATGCGTTATGGGGCGAGAAATGGATGTTTCCTGTTAGAAAAAAAAAGGGGGGAGATTAGGTAAGTGGCGACGGATACCCCCCCGAAAAAAAATGGCAAGGAGATTCTGATAGTGACGACGGATAAAAGAAAAGAAAAGAAGAAGAAGAAGAGCATTTTTGGGATGCTTGACTTTGACCCATTTTTTATGACTCATGTACGAGTATATCTATTGATCAATTATGAATTTCTGCTTATTTATTATAGTTATGGTTTTGTTGTTGTTGCTCTTATTATTGTCATTGTTACTGATATTATTATTATTGTTATTATTATTATCATTATTATTATTATTATTATTATTATTATTATTATTATTATTATTATTATTATTATCAATATTATTATTATTATTATTATTATTATTATAATTATTATTATTATTATTATTATTATTATTATTATTATTATTATTATAATTATTAATATTATTATTATTATTATTATTATTATTATTATTATTATTATTATTACTATTATTATTACTATTACAACTATTATTATTATTATTATTATTATTATTATTATTATTATTATTATTATTATTATTATTATAATTATCATTATTGCTGTTATTGTTATCATTATCATCATTATCATCATTATTATTATAATTTATTTTACTTTTGCCCTAGGCACGTTTGGACTACAGCAATTTTGTTTGGACTCAGTGAATAATTATCTTCAATGAAAAAAAATAATTTCATTTTCTTTTCTTGTCTTCATAAGAGTATCTATATCCTCGTAAGTTGATTCGCAATCTCGACTTTCATATTTTAGTGTAAATAGATGCTTACACACCAAGTCATTTGAATTATTTCGTAAAATTAGTTCTGTTCATGTAGATGTTATACAATGTAACCGCGGCTTTTATGAGACATAAGAACTTCGAACTTGTAAAGCTATCTATTTTTTCTGCTAAGAAAAATCTAAATACCGTATTCGCGTATAAGATTTGTATTTATTTCATGACTTAGTTCACTTAGCCACCTATATTTTGAACACGGTGAACAATTTGATTGGATGCATTTGATACATTGTACCTGTAACAATACAGTTTAGTTTTATATTATAGTTGCTGTAGGGGTAATATTGAATGTGCATCTTCACACACTGAACAAGTTGGATTGTAATTCTGCTGCATGACAGACGAATGACCACCTCGACGGCGAGCGCGTCCAAACCACCGCGGCCGCCGATGACCTCGTTTAGGTCAGCAGCCACCCGACCTTTCAAGGCAGGTTCGAGCACGGTCTGACAAGACGACGTCGCTTTTGTTGGTGGCTGTACAGTGTATCATGGTTTGGCTGCCAGAAGGGCTGTCTTAGATGTATTATCAACCAGTTAGTAAGTGACCAGAGGCGCCATTCGAACACGTTGCTATGACAACCAGACCCCTATAGCGCAGGGGTTCTCTTTCCTTATGTACCTCGTTCTTATGTATTACTGTCCTTGAAATTCCGTCATTAGTGAATAGAACCCTAGTGCATCCTCAAACTACCAGTAATTTCGGTTTGTGACCTTATTTGTGGACCACTGTAGCCCACAAGGGGTGGAGAAACTCTTCCTTAGAACATTTTCCTCTCGTGTCTTAACCGTCTGTGACCGTCTTTCCTGTCAGGTTCTTCTAGTCTAGCTGACGTCAGACAGTTTTATTCAGGTGAGAGGGGAGGGGATGTTGATTCTCTTAGTTTTACCATCTCGCTACTATATAGACTTACACCGTTCAAAGCATGTTATCATCATTACTACCTGTCCGGTTATATCTGCACCACCGTTGCCGTACACCATTCATACTACTGACACCATTTGCACCACTTTCACCTCTGACACCGTAGCTATCACAACCCTACAAACACAAAACAATCACATCTGTTCCCACAGCTTTCGTCTCTCTTTCCTGATGCAATTTAAACCTCGACACACACAAGGTCTTCCACACAACAACTCCTCGATTCCTCCAACCTAACCACACCACACCAGCAGCAGCACTTAATGAGACGACGATCAACGCGCAAAAGGGTCGATGGTGCAGTGGTACCGTCCTCGAGCCGGCACTCCAAGTCTTGTGAGCAAGGTGTTGTGTGTGCATTTACCTAGTTGTATCTTACGGGAAGGGGAGCTACGCTCGTGGTGTCCTGTCTCTGTATCTCGCAGTGTCTAAGTTGCTCTTAAATTCGTGTATAGTTTTTGCACTCACTATTGTTTCACCTAGTTTGTTCCATACATCCACCACTCTGTGGGGGAAAGCTGTTCTTTTTCAGGTCTCTTCTGTACCTGTCTTTTTTTAGTTTCGTTCTATGTCCCCTAGTATTTCTTTTATCCCAATTTAGTAAGTTTTCTCTATCAAGGATTTCCATACCTCTCATGATTCTATAGATAGTCAACAAGTCACCTCTTTCTCTTCTTTGTTCCAAAGTCGGTAATTCTAGTTTTGACAATCTCTCTTCATATGACAGTTTTGAAAGTGTTGGGGCCATCTTCGTAGTTGAGTTGCTCTTTGGATTCTCTCAATTTTCCTTATATTCTTTTTGGTACTGGGTGACCATAGTGTCGCTGCGTACTCCAATTTTGACCTTATCAGTGTGACTATTATTTTATTTACCATTTCTTTGTCCAAGTAAGTAAAGGCCGCTATTATTGATCTTAGCAAGGTGTAGGTCTCTCCGACAATTTTGTTTATCTGTTTATCGGGGGACATGTCCTTTCTGATGATTACTTCCAGGTCTTTTTCAGATTTCACTTTCTTCAACAGTTTTGCGTCATTTGCAAAGAAGCTCATGTAACATTCCACACCCTCATCCATGCCATTCACATGAATAGCAAACATTATTGGAGCCAATACTGATCTCTGTGGAACTCCACTAATCACGTCTTCCCAAGTGGAACTCTTATCTCTGAGCACTACTCTCTTTTTTCTTCCCTGCAAGAAATCCTCCATCCATTTTAGTAGTTTACCTTGTATCCTTCCTATGGTTTCCATTTTTCGGAATATTTTTTTGTGTGGTACTTTGTTAAAAGCTTTTTGTAGATCTAGGAAAACACAATCATCCCATCCGTCCCTTTCTTGTATTATATTTAGTAGTCTTGAGTAGAAACAGATTAAATTTGTGGCACATGACCTTCCTTGTCTAAATCCAAATTGTCTCGGATTTGGTATATTGTTTCCCTTTAGATGTTTTATCCATCTATTTTTGATAACTTTTTTTTCACAAATTTTGGCTACCGTGCTTGTAAGGGAAACCGGTCTGTAAT
>NC_134794.1:1112500-1157500 GCF_046742065.1 Oratosquilla oratoria | reverse complement strand
CTAAGGACTGCACAGAGGAGAATGGAGAGATCAATGATGGGAATAACACTGAGAGACCGAAAGAGAGCAAGTTGGGTGAGAGAGCAGACTAGAGTGAAAGATATTGTGGAAGCAGTAAAAGAGAGGAAGTGGAATTGGGCAGGTAAGTTGGTACGAACGACTGATGAGCGATGGAGCAAATGCATTACTGAATGGACGCCGCGAGATAGGAAGCGTGGAAGAGGGAGACCAGACAGAAGGTGGAGAGACGAGATCGAGAAGTTTGCAGGAGTGACGTGGCAGAGAGTGGCACGGTCGTGTGAATCATGGAATGCTATGAAGGAGGCCTTTGTTCAGCAGTGGACTCAGGATGGCTGATTTGATTGATATTATATATATATATATATATGTATATATATATATATATGTATATATATATATATGTATACAGAGAGAGGAAAATTACAAGGAAAGGGAACTAGGGAAGCCTGAAGTCACATGCCCTTGATGGGGTCGGACCTTTTGTTCCTTGGAGATGAATTTGTTTACTGCCAAGCTGGTAATAGCATCTCGTGGCCATTGGCCTTTTGATGATGTGTTAAAATTTGGAAAATGTTTGATGAATGAAAATTCAACAAATTTTCTTTACAAACTACAGCGTAATTTATACACTATGGCTGCATTCTTCCAATGTATTTGGTGGACTTGAGTCAAGGGCATGGGACTTGAGGCTTCCCTAGTTCCCTTCCGTTACAATTTCTCTCTGTATATATATATATATATATATATATATATATATATATATATACATATATATATATATATATATATATATATATATATATAATATATATATATATATATATATATATATATATATATTCTTGTTTCCTACTCTATGTATGTATGTACCTGCTGAAGAGGACCACAGCTAGTGGTCGAAATATACAGTTTACTCCGTTCTCAGCTTTCTCTCTCTCACTCTCTCTCTCTCTCTCTCTCTCTCTCTCTTCCTTTCTCCCTCTCACTTCCCTCTCTGTTCTCTGATTGCAGTCTTCCCTCTCCCCCTCCAAGCCTACTCCACCCTCCTTCTTTCCTCTCCCCTCTCACCCCCCCCCACCCCGTACTGGGCACCATTCCAAGTCAATTTCACTATACAACATCCCACGCCACTTCACTGCTCACCACCACTTCAGCGCCCTTCGATTCCCATCACTTCATATCAGTTACCACCTTGATATTGTGTCACTTCAGTGCCCTGCGCTTTCCGTCACTTCATACAAGTCACCACCTTGATATTGTGCAACTTCGTCAATCCCTTCAGTGTCCTCTCATTCACTTCAGGCCACTTCAGGGCCCAGCATTCCATTGCTCAAAGATGATGATCACATTTTGTCACATTCTTATGTCGAAGTTTTCCATCAAAGTTGACCTCATTTTGCCACTCTACTCAATTTTGCCACACTCCTGTTTTACCTTTTACCACATTTTGCCACAATTTAAGACTAGAATTGACCTCATTTTACCACAACTAAATTAACCACAATTCGCCACAATTGACCACCAATAATTTGCCACGTTTCATCTTCATTGAGCAGGAGCACCACACACCACAGTTCACCACAGAAGATTTGACCACAATTGCCCGTAGCGGAGCTGACCCGACGCCTCCTGGCCACCCAACCCAAGTTAACCACATTTCCTCCTCCCCCCCCCCTCAGCTCTTTGCCACATTTTGCCACACCTCGCCACAGAAGTCAACCACATTCCGTCACTCCCTACCACATATTACCACACCTTGGTATGAATCACCACATCTCCACTCCCACTCCACTCACCGGCTCGCTCGCTCTACACTTCAGCACTCCACAATACTCCTCTCCACCTCCCTCCCTCTCCCTCTCCCTCTCCCTCTCCCTCCCTTCGTCGTCGTCTCACATGTTGTTGCCCACTCTCACGTTAGTTACGTGGTTACCCTCCGCCATCCGCGTGCGTCACGTGGTGTCTGTCTCCCTCCCTCGCATCCTGGCGGCACTTTCTCACGTCCCAGGATCTCACGATGCTTTCTCCCTCACGCCATGCTTTGTATCGAGATTTTCTTTCTCACGCGACGTCCTGTCTCGCCCCCCCCCCCCTTTCTACCTCACGTCCTGTGTGCTCTTTCGGTACTCTCTCGTGCCGCGCACTCTAGCTGTCCTTTTCTTCTCCCGCTACGTGCCGTCTCACTACTCTCTGTCTCACGCCACGTGCTGTACCAAGACTCTCACGTCACTTACGGTCTCAGTGCTGTCCAGTACTTTCCCTCTCACACCATTGTGCTGTCGGATCACGTCTCACCTCGTCTTCTGCTCTCACCGCACTTTCGCCCTCACTTCAGTCCCTCGAACCTTTTTTTCTTTTTTTGTTTCTTCATTTGTTTATTTATTTATTTATTTATATATTTATTGTACAGGGCCATACCTATTCCCCCCCACCACCATTTTTTATTTCTACGTCTAATCCTCCCCCCAGACACAACCGCCATCACCTCCTTACGCAGTTGCCTCTCACCCTTCGTCATTTGCATTCTCTCTCTGAAGCCAGCCGACTTTATTCAGCTTCAGAGAAATCGCCGGCCTACCAAACATTAAGCTTTCGATCTCAATCTCACTCATCTTCTTATCTTTGGTAAACACATAAAGGCAGGATTGCCAGTTGATCAAATAAACAAGTCATCGGTACAAGCAAGTCCGGACCATAAATGAGATTAAATTAGTTTTGAGTGAGATATTGTGACATCAAAGAAGAACGCTTTTCATGGCGTCATAAAAAAAAACACGAAAGCGTTAAGTAACGGCTTTTTCACTCTACGTTCAAATTACAAAAAGATATTAATAAATTTATTTTTATTCTCTTTTTAATACGAAACGCCGTGTAATTTGTATTCCCTGTTATACTACGACTGATTTGTAAGTTTGTTTTGAAATGTGATCCAAAGGCTTACACGCGACTGTCTCTTGTTCCTTAAATGTTATGACGTCATGAAGCAACGTGACGTCATAGTGACGTCACTGCGTATACGTTTCATCTCTTTCCTACAATGACTCACCTCTCAGATTTTTTTTTTTGGGGGGGTGGGTGGGAGGGTGTGGGCAGCATCAGACCATTTTATCCATTTTATTCATTTTATTCGGCCTCCTCTTTTCTCCTGGAGACAAATGAAGTCGCCACGAAGGGGAAGTAAGTGCCTTCACCCGCAGTTCACGCTGGCGTCAGCCCTGTGGAGTAGACTGCAGGAAACCATAGGGCCCACACTAGGCAGTCCCATAACCACCTATTATCCCCATACATAAACCTATCTCGCCTTCTCTTATAACAACCGATGGTTTCAACGCTCACTACGAGCGCATGGTTACTAAGTCTATTCCATTCGTTAACCACTGTCGGTAAATCAGTTCTTGCAAACTCCTATTTCATTCTTAAATCTAATTTTTTTCCAGTTCAAGTCCATTACTGCGAGTCCTTCCCTGTTATCTTAATATGATGACCTTGTCTGCATCACCCGTCAGGCAGACAGAGTCGTCGTCATTTGGAGGATTTTGGTCCGCGTGTCTCCAGTTGGGTTCGTTTTAGTTCATCCTCGGTCTTTGGTTGGGGATGACAGGTGGATGTGGAACTGCCTAGTGTAGGCCTTGTGGTCGCTTGCAGTCTCCTTCATTCTTAGGTTTGCTTTGTAGGGTGACTGTGCTTGTATTCCTGGGAACCATGGCTTGGGAACGTATTTGAGTTCTCAAGACCTCTTTGTAGACTTTGGTTAGATTTTCCTTCTGTTGACCCAAACTCGTGTTTGCCGCCCTCATTTCACTCTATTTATTTTCTTTTTGACACTTTCACCCTCGTCGTGTCTCTCGGACAGGTGGGCTGGAGCTGAGTGAGTATTGCAGGACGACCAGGAATGCCTTCTTTCTCTCTTCTTTTTCCCCTCCTCTCAGGAGAGGTGAAACCTTTGCCCTTTCTTTGGTTCATGGTGGTCTAGAGTGGAGGAATGTCCCCAGTGATTTTTGATTTTTGAAGTGAGGCCGCCGCCGCCGCCTCCCTTTTATGATTTATAAGCCATTCAACGAGTTTGTCCAAGTAAACTTGAGTGTTATGAGGCAGCAGCCATTTCGTAGTTGCTCTGCGCAGTGATCACCGACAGCAGGTCATCTGCCACACAGGAGGAGGTGAGGGACACCTTTGGGGGGCTGAGCTCTCCGGATCTGGTGCTGGGAGGCCACTTGCAACAAGGCTGAATAAACAGATAAAGGAATAAGTCAGCAAACAAATAAATAGATAAATAAATGAATGAATAACAGAAGTAAACAAGTAAACAGACAGATAATACGAATAAACAAATAAAAATGTAAATAAGCAGGAATGATAGAATATAGCGGTATAAAAGAAAACGGAAAAATAATCTGTGATTCCGTTACTGCCTGCCTGTCGCTTCCAGGTCGCCACCCAAGGCCGTCAAGGGTCCTCAAGTTTAAGTCTGGAATTAGCTTTTGTTCTTTAAGAAAAAGAAAAATACACACACACACACACACACACACACACACACACACACACACACACACACACACACACACACACACACACACACACACACACACACACAAAAAAAACCCAAGCTCAAACAATACCTGAGTTAAAATCTAAATATGATAATTGGAAATCAAAGATATAGATTAAGTTGGAACTGTACATAAATTTGAGGCTAAATATGATGAGAAAATTTGAGAATGGGAGACGGAGCTCAAGGGGCGATGCTCATATCCTGATTACTACAATTAGGTAAACACACACACACACATACATACATACAAAGACACACACACATACATACGCATACACACACACATACACACACACACACACACACACACACACACACACACACACACCCACCCACCCACACACACACATACACACACACACACACACACACACACACACACACACACACACACACACACACACACACACACACACACACATACATACATATATATATATATATATATATATATATATATATATATATATATATAAATATATATAACTGCAGGAGAAATGACCGATGCGTTAATCTAAGTATACAGGAAATCACAAAGGAAGACGATAGACTATGGAAAGAGTATTTTCGTCTATTCAGACATCTTCAGGTATAGATATATTTAAATTCATATACGTGTGTCTGTGTGTGTGCGTGTGTGTGTGTGTGTGTGTGTGTGTGCGTGCGCGCAGTATTAATAAAAGTGCCAGACGAATTTATTAATTTCGGTCGATGTGTAAGGGGGATGTGGTCTTTGCCGATTACCCCCCCCCCCCCGTCGTTATTGCCGTCTGATGATTCGTGTCCCCCTCTGCCTCCCCCCCCCCATTATAGCGGCATTCCCTAGAGTGACGTCATCATGGGGGAACGGTTGTATAAAATGAAGCTGATGAATACTTTGGACTTCACAGGGTGGTGGTGTATGTTAAGTAAAAATATTCCTTGTTTTTTCATTGCCAAAATCATAAATGGACGATTTTTTATTTTATTTACATATTTATCTATTTATCTAGGGATGAAATGGGTGGGAATGTTTTTATGCCTTTCCCATTTTGGCTACCTCCCTTGGAAGGGGGAAAAAGCCTTGATATATGTATGTATGTATGTATCAATATATCTATATATTTATTTATTCATCATTTCGTTATCTATATATCTGTTTGTTTATTCATTTATTTATTCATTTTTACATGTGTGCTTTTGACTCCTTTTAATACTAACACCGTCATAGCAAAGTGCTGAAGTCCTAACTTCATGCTGTGCGTTGTTGCTACAGCGATGGTTCCAATGTTCATTTTCCTGAACTTGTTTATGAGCTGAGACGAGAAACAAAGGAAGCTATTCTGAGAACCCTTTATATATGTATGTATATTCTTTTTATAAAACAGAAAGAAAAGGCAAATAGAGAGAGAGGGGGAATATATGGCAAGAGAAAGGTGTAGGAGATATTTATTAAAAAATACGAGGATATATATATAAAGAGGAAAGAATATGTACATGTCAGCATGCCAAGGGCTACACAGTGCGCGTTATTACGAGCACGCATTGAGGGATGATTAATAGCATTAGATTTTGGGAAAGAGGGTGGTGGCTGGCACAAGAAAAGACATATCTTTTAATACAAACACCTACATACTGCATTGGTGGAAAAAGCGCGCGTGATTTCGAACGCTCATAAGAATTTTTTATTTATTTATTATTTATTTACATATATGTTTGATTATTAGTTTATTTATTTATTTATTTCTTTTTATCTAAATCTATCTATTTTTTGAAGCGGGATAAAGGGAGTACCAAATTTCTTGCAAACCTTGTCTGTAGTTGTCTTTTGCTGATTGCGACCGACTGTACGCAACGATGCCACATCCTGTAATGCTGCCTTGCTAAATGCTTCGCTTCTTTAATGATGAGGACAGAACAGAGGAAACTAGTTTTATATAGGCAAATACATCGTCCCTTTATATGCTCTATTTATTCATAACCCCGTTCTGCAATTATATCTAAAGAATGTATAAACATAATGATACCAAGAACGAGTATTACAAAGGATTACAAAGGCAAAGCATGCCGACAGGAGACCTTTTGATCCATATCTAGGTCGGATGCAAAAAAAAAATCATATTAATAATAAAACAATAAATAAAAACTATAATAATGTAAATAACAAATAAAAGACATAAATAAATGCATTGGTATAGTTGAATAACAAACAAACAGGTAAATAGTAAATGATAATAAATTGACATATAACTAATAATAAATGAAAATCAGACAGACAAATTATAACAAAACAAAAACAAATAATATAACATAAATTATAATAATTACAGCATCTTACTTAGGTATTTATCTAAATGATTCTTAAAGCTTCGAGCTGAACTACATTGCACTACCTGTGCAGGAAGTTTATTCCATTCATTAACTACACGGTTGGCAAAGTTGTTTCTACCTACTTCCAAATTGAATCTATTTCCGGACAGTTTGAGACCATTGTTTCTTGTCTGATTCTCATTCAATGTGAAAATTTGGTCACTTTTGATGTTGTCAATTCCCTTTAAAATCTTAAAGACCTGTATCAAGTCACCTCTGAGTCTACGCTTTTTTAGGGAAAACAGATTCATGTGCTTAAGTCGATTTTCGTATGATTTATTTTTGATATTTGGAATCAGTTTTGTGGCTCGCCGTTGTACTTTTTCCAGTCTGTCAATGTCTTTAATGAGATTCGGTGACCATACGGAAACAGCATATTCCAAATGTGGACGAACTAACGATTTATATAGCTTGTTAATGAGTGATGGACTTTTGAAATCAAAAGATCGCGCAATCAATCCCAGAATCTTATTTGCTTTCTCAGAGGCTGAAATACACTGCTTGGATGATTTGAGGTCGTTACTGATAATTACGCCGAGATCTTTTTCACTATCCACTTTTGTTAACGAATTTCCAAATAACTTGTAATCGTACTTACTGTTATTTTTACCTATGTGCATTACCTTGCATTTACTTGTGTTAAATTTCATTAGCCACTTTTCAGACCATTGCTGTAATTGATCTAAATCTTCTTGAATATCTAATTGGTTTGAGTGATCATTTGCCACTCCGCACAGTTTTGTATCATCAGCAAATTTGGAAACAGTAGATTTTAGTCCATGGTCTATATCATTTATATATACTATGAATAGAAGTGGCCCAAGAACGGAACCCTGAGGAACTCCACTTGCAACACTTTTCCATCCAGAAGTTTTTCCATTTAAAACAACTCTCTGTTTTCGACCTTTCAACCAATTACTAGTCCAACCTAATAGGCTACCACTTATTCCATGCAAAGCTAATTTAGTAAGTAGTCTTTCGTGTGGGACGGTATCAAAAGCTTTTGCAAAGTCTAGATATATTAAATCTATATTGTTTCTTTTGTCAAAATTCGAGACAACTGTGTTGTATAATTCGAGTAAGTTAGTCACGCAAGTACGTTTCCGTCTGAAACCATGTTGGCTATCATTTATCAAACGGTTACTTTCTAAATGATATTCGATAGCATCTCTGATGATAGTTTCCATTATTTTTCCTACGATCGAAGTCAAACTATTAGGCCTATAGTTATTTGGTTTCTTTTTGTCACCTTTTTTGAATATGGGAGTAACGTTAGCTAGCTTCCATTCTCTTGGGACATCTCCGGATATGATGGATTTCTTGAAAATAATTTCTAATGGAACAACAATCTCATTTTTCATTTCCTTTAAGATTCTTGGATGCCAACCGTCAGGCCCTGGTGTTTTATTAACTTTGAGTTTGTCTATACACCTTTTAATTGTTTTCTTTTGTTATATTTACCGTAGTGAGTAAGTTTACCCCAGACTTTTCACAGGTTTCAGTTTGGAATTCACTTTGTTTATAACAATCGCACCTGTACTTCCAGTCGACATGATGTCATGATCTGGAATTCAGGTTGAATTACAAAATAACGGTGTTAATTCATGAATATAATTAACTCACCAATATTACTCAATTTTCTAGCCTAAATTCTAAGTTGGATGGAGACAACATATTTCACAATTTCATATTTTTTCTTAGTGTTACACAGAAACACAAAACCATAATTGTGAATAGTTCTACCAAATGTCACAGATCACTCAGTCACCACAAAGCAGAAACGTATATTTGAAATAACACGAAAGTCAAGGAAAATATTCTAACGAGGATTACCCCAGTTTACCAAACCATAGTTAATTAAACTTAGTATTGATATAATTATATATCTTTTAAATAAACTATCCTTTTGTAGAATAATTTTCAGATATCTTCATATTCTAATGGAGAAAGGAAGTAGGCGATGTGCTTCCTTCCTTGTGGTCCTGTGTTCGAATATGCTATAAAATCATTGTAAAAAAAAAAGTAAAAACGAAAAATTATATTTATAATGATATAAGTTCCTACCCATAGTAATTTATTATATTCCTCCAATGTCTGTGTTTCAGTGTCTTGAACAACGTATAATGAATATCTGTCTTAGTATATCAAGGCTTATTTTCTGCCCTTCCTGATAGATTTAAAAATCTTTCTCTAGCGGACCTTGTACTTTTTTTTCCTCTGACCTAATTTTACAGTTTACATATGCATTATTTGCAATTTTAAGTTTGTAATAGTAGTACCTCTGTTAGATTTGTTTAAGATTTCAAGCTCTTGATAATAGGACCTCTGTTTTTAAGACTTTCTTTGATGTCGTCTTAGAACAGAGTCGATATGACGTCACTCTTTAGGCTCCGCCTCCCTGCGCGTGGACCAGCTTTGCATATTTTGATGAACAAGACACCGGGATTATGGCTCTCTGTCACATTCTATCCTCCTCCATTGCGCCAGGCGATTTTGTTGAATGTACTTTTAATTGATACTGTCTTCATTAAACGTGTTCAGCAATTGCTAATTGAGTGGAAATTAGTCTTCTGTAGTTATGAAATATTGCTGCGTGTATCAGGTCCGTAGGGGTGTTACTCATGTCTTTAACGTATTGACTGCATAAAAAAAAAATGACCGCAGTTACACGCCACGTAAAAATAGGGAAATTAGTGAAAATGTAAATAAACGAATGGATAAGACTGGATGGAAAATGAAAATGCTCTCTTAATGCATTACTCATAACATATCTTTTCCGATTTTTTTTACTTTTCCAAATGTGAGCTAAAGAAAAATGCACAAGAGAAGCTTAGCAACGAGAGGCTCGTACCCTGGTCCTTTAATTGCGAAAAGTCGAAGAAACTGGTCGCACTAAAGGATCAGCAGTTTAAAGGAAAGGAATCTGATCATGTGTAGGTCCTATGGAAAGGAATCGAATGCCATGATCAGAGTACTTTAAGGGTTTCCAAACCACTCGCGTGTTGACGTTGCCATGTTGTCAACGAGCCTTATCGCCATGCAAACACAGCTGTCCTCCTCCATCTCTTCCTCCTCCTCCTTCTCTCCCTCCTCTCTCTCCTCCTCCCCATGTTTAGAAACACGTTAGGCATTGAGATTCTTTATTGAGGCGAAATGTGAGAGTGTTTGCGACTTCAGCGTAATGTATTCTGAGTTTCTGAGCCATATCTAGTGAGATAAATGTAGTACATTTGGGACTTAAAGTTGGTAGACACTCGTACGGTGTCCTCATTCGAATTTAAGTGGCACTAAGATTATTATATTGGTTTTACTTTTGCAGCATTTCGATATAACGCTAATTATTATTACCATTATTATAATTATTATTACTATTATTATTATTATTATTATACAATTTATTGTATATGCAGCGTATAAAAGCGATAGTTGGTACTGGCGTTGTCGGACTTAAGAATTTGTCTATAGAATGTTTATGTATACATGCAAGACACACACACACACACACACACACACACACACACACACACACACACACACACACACACACACACACACACACACACACACTTTCCTCCTACCCGTGCGTACCCATGTGTATGTTGTATTTTTCATGAGCTCCTCTCTGACAGTCAGTGTATGTCAAGTAAAACAATGGAGCGTTTGGCTCAAACGCTTCATGGGATGAATCCTCGACTTCAACGACGACTCAGCACAAGGTCATGTGCTTAACTGAATAAAATTGTTTTGCTCTTAATAGTAATAATGTAGTAATAGTAAAAACAACAACAATGGTAATGATAATAATGATAATAATAGTAATAATAGTGATGATGATGATAATAATAATAATAATAATGATAATAATAATAATAATAATAATAATAATGATAATAATGATAATAATGATAATAATAATAATAATAATAATAATAATAATAATAATAATGATAATAATAATAATAATAATAATAATAATAATAATAATAATAATAATAATAATAATAATAATAATAATAATGATAATAATGATAATAATAATAATAATAATAATAATAATATTATTATTATTATTATTATTATTATTATTATTATTATTATTATTATTATTATTATTATTATTATTATTATTATTATTAGTATTATTATTATTATTAACGATAATCATAATATCAATAATAATAATATTGATAAATTAGTCAACAAATCCAATACCCCCTACGTCTCACGTCTAGGAAGCGAGAGATTCGATTTTGTCTCAATAAAATGAGTTGTGGTAATGACCATTTTTCCCGAGCATTCCTAGCCTTAGGTGCAATATGTACTGAATTATCATATTGCTATCACTTGACTTTGCACAGCTGGCACCACTTCCGCGTGGTCCACTTGCTCATGTCATCTCGTAGATGTGGCGACGACGCAAGCGTTTCCGCGTGTATTGTACTACAAGTCCTTAACACTTTGTACAGCATGCCCCGTTTCGCAAACACAGACACTGTTGCCACATCAACCACGATACACGACGAGGTGGGGCAGACACTTGGTATGTAGTCGTGCTGAACTGGACAGACATGATGATGTACGAAACGTCGCGAAGCCTACACCAAAGTTGGGCCCAACCCTTGGCAGCCGTGCAAAACCTGGTTGCACACTAACGATTTTTTTCGGCACGCGAAACCCAGAGCTCACTTTGAATATAACTAATAGATCTCTAACTTCTTTTGTATGACCACTGATGATCTGGGCGGTGGATTGGGGCCCTTAGAAGGGGGCCCATACTCGTATGGAAGCCTATCATTTTACTCCGTTGCCACGCGAGAAAATTTCGTGTCAGACATTTGGGTGATTTTGGCAGCCACACTTTAAAAGGGTGCCCACCCCTGCTGTACACCGTGTTTCATTGTATCGTTTGGAAGATCTCCTTCAACGGTAGGCTTTCTGGATTGTCTGCATTAGAAAAAAAAATCAGATGTGTTTGTAAGAAAACCATAAATGCAGAAATAGCTCTTGGGTTTCTCGGTTCTGGTTTCGTAGGCCTATGCATCAAGGTGAACCGCCTCCCCTGCAGCAAGAGGCCAACGCTGTATACAAACACTAGTTCAATGTCGGTGAGTGTAAACACCGACCCTCAGCATACATTGGTATGACCTCAACAAGACTAAGAGGTTCTTTTCTCATATTTTCATTGGCACAATATATTATATAGATCACTGGAGTTCCGCCCTCATATTGAAATTCAGTTTCTGTATGATTCCCAAATTTCATAATAGATATTGATAGATTCGAAAGAAAACAGGCGAGCCACAAAACTCACACCAAATATAGGAGACAAAGCGTACGAAAACCGTTGAAAACTTTTAAACCTATTGTTTAAAAAAGCGGAAATACAGGGAGGAATCGATACAAGCCTTTGAAAGTTGAAAGGGAAATGATAACTTAAGTCCTGGTCACACTATCACGACTCAAGTGAGTTCGTTTGAGTAGAAACGACTTCGTTTACAATTTTTTTATTTTTCGAACCTCGAAATGTCATATTGCCTTTGCGTCTTATGTTGAGAAGCTGAATGACGAACTAAGAGAAGTTAAACCTAAACGAATATTAGGCACATTGTTGAAATGTCCTTAGTGGAATCTAGAGTGCTGTAGGCGAAGTCGTCATGCAGCTTTTCAAATTCACACCATTTGACGAGAATCGTGATAGTGTGAAAGTGGCTTTAAAAATTGAAAACACTTAGGCATTAAATATTAATCTATTGAGAGGTAATGGCCTCAAGCTGTCAGGACGTAGATTTAACCTAAAACTTAAGTAGAAAGAATTTTGACAACCGCGTTGTCAGTGAAGGAAATAAACTTTCATCCAAGGAATTTGAATGTACTACAGCTCGATGTTTTAAAATTCACTTGGAAAGACACCAAAACCATTTTGTTTAATTTCATTTATTCATTTATTTTGTTTAATCATTGTAACTCCTAACTCATTCATATACCAAATGCCCTTTGACCGAGTCAAAACACTTTCTCGCTACTTAATAAAAGCATGTGCTGCTACAAATGTATATTATCCAACTCTTTCCCTCTCATCCTCAACAAAGACAATGACTTCCACAATCTTGTCATTATCGAGAAGAGGTTTCTTTTCTTTTTCTTTATCTCAATTTTTCTTGACCTCCGTTTTGGGCAAATTTAAATTTAAGAAGAAAATAGGCAAGAAGTGGTGTACCAATAGAGGGGTTAACGAATGGAATAGACTTGTTAGTAACCATGTACTCGTAGTGAGCGCTGAAACAAATGGTTGTTTTAAGAGATGGTTAGATAACTTTATGAATGGGGATGACAGGTGGTAAGGGACGTGGAACTGCCTAATGTAGGCCTTGTGGTCTCTTGCAGTCTTCTTTCTTATGTTCTTCTGTTCTTAACCTGGCCGACTCTTGTTCAATGACGATGCAGTCAAGTTATGCATTTTTTTGAATAGTTGAAATACAAGTTTTCATCATAATACTATGATTTTATTTTCACTTTGCGTTGATATGCTTATCTCATTCATTAGAGTTGTTATGTCAGTTAATAAAGTCTGTTTTGTTTTATAACAAATTTCCGCCAGGGTAAGATAAACAGGCCATAGTCGAGCCTTCTCAGAATTCAAGATCACACACACACACACACACACACACACACACACACACACACACACACACACACACACACACACACACACACACACACACACACACACACACACACACACACACACACACACACACACACACACACACACACACACGTACACACACAGTACACACACATACGTACACACACACACACAAACACGCGCACACACACACACACACACACACACACACACACACACACACACACACACACACACACACACACACACACACACACACACACACACACACACACACACACACGTACACACACACACACACACACACACACACACACACACACACACACACACACACACACACACACACACACACACACACACACACACACACACACACACACACAACACACAAACACACACACACACAATATCAGATCCTCCACAAGCCTCCCTGCTCTGTGGAACACACAATCGGATGATTTCATTCCATTGTTTATATTCCAAGCGATGTTTGTACCCATGTGTGGTCGAACCAGAAATTTATGTTGGAAAGAGGAACACTAACGGCAGCGGACTCCACACCATGTTGAGGGACGCGACTATCGAAAAGCGGCGACGGCCGGGCAGTCACATATGTACACAGTGTGCCAACATCAACCCTATTCCAACCCTCACTGCCCCTTTCCACCTCAAACTTACAATATCCCCCCCCCACACCCACACACACAAGACCTTTATAGTTCCGCCGAGCACTAAGACCCTGTTCACACCAGCGATTTCAACCATTGCGTTTGGAACCACGGCGATTCAATTACAGTGCAAGTCAATGGAGGCGGTCACACAAAACCGTGCAGTTTTTCCTTGACTATGCATTACCGCCGCGGTTTCCGCGCGGTTCAAACTGCTAGTGTGAACAAGGCCTAAGAGAGTGGAGATCGTGGAGGTATTTAAGATTTCAAAGGGGAAGGATAACATCAAAAATGAAAATATTTTCACAGTAAATACTAACAGGATAAAAAAATGGCCTCAAGCTGTCAGAACGTAGGTTCAACCGAGAAGTAGGTAAAAACAATTTTGCAAACCAAATCCTTAATAAATGGAATGAACTTCCAACCGAGATAGTTGAATAGATGACAGTTCGAAGTTTTAAAATTCACTAGAGCTAATTTATCTTTTCATTCGGTCTTGTCGGCATGATTTGTTATTCTAAGTTATAATATATTTATTACATGATTGGGGGAGATCGTACCAGCAGGAGAGTGGAAGGCGGACTGCTAGGGCAGCCCTCGGCGCGCGCGCGCCTGCAAAATCGGCTACTACTCCAAAGACGACTTCTTTTTTTTTACGGCACGCGAAACCCAGAGCTCACCTTAAACACACACACACACACACACACACACACACACACACACACACACACACACACACACACACACACACACACACACACACACACACACACACACACACACACACACACACACACACGCATACATACACGTTCTGTTCACACGTTCCTTGTAAATTCCAGTTGGATTCCCGGTCAGCGGCCCTACGTTCCTCCTCCCACACTTCTTTGACCCCCCCCCCCCCCCGCCCCCGCCCACAGTCGCCATTGCGGACATTTGCCCCGATTGCCCACGCTCTCCTGCAGATGACGCGACTCGACAAAATGTCAGGTGAAGACGTGGGGGTAAACCAGCTTGGGTTGTCAGGGGCGTTTGCTGTGGTAGGACTGCGCCTCGCTCTACTGCGTCACTACTCCGAAGATGTTAAAATGCAAGAAAATAGAGATTAAGAAGAAGAAAATGAACTGTGAATGAAGAGCACTACCGACGACCTTGCAGTCGTGGCCGTTTTTTTTTCGCAACGGAGTGCGCCACTTGATCATAACCGTTTCAGCGGCCGACCCAACGGCATCCTCCTCCTCTTCCACCGCTACCACCACCATCATAGCCACCGCCACCACCACAGCCTCCACCACTACTACCATCACCACCACCACCACAACGACCACCACAATCACCATTACGACCACAACTACCACTATCACCTACCAACACTGCATCAATCAACACCACACCAACCACCACCACCACCACCACCATAGCTACCACCACCACCACAGCGACCACACCCTACCGCCACCATCACTACCACAACGACCTGCTTCTTTCCTTCCTTCCTTGAAGACATCTCTTCAGCCACGACAATGCATGAAGTAACGGAGCTTATAGGCTGTAGAACCCCTTCTCTGTCACACTGTCGCGACTCAAGTGAGTTCGTTTGAGCAGGAACGACTTCGTTTACAATTTTTTATTTTTCGAATCTCCAAATGTCATATTGCCTTGGCGTCATATTTTGAGAAGACGAAGGACGAACTAAAAGAAGTTAAACCTAGAATACGAATGTTAGGCACATTGTTGAAATGTCATGAGTGAAGTCTAGAATACTGTAGGCGAAGTCGTCTTGCAGTTTTTCAAATTCACAACATTCGGCGAAATTCGTGACAGTGTGACTGGGGCTTAACCCCCCCCCCATCGCTTTCGAGAAGGATGCCACGGAGAGGAGTAGAATGGGCCTGGCGGCGCGCGCGCGCTGGCAAGGAAAAGGACCGCCCCGCCCCGCCCCGCCACGCCACCCACGGAGAGGGCCAGTTTCCAGTTTACGTCGGAAAGGGTCCGCACAGGGGAGTTGGGCGGTGGGGGGGGGGGGTCGGAAGCGAAGAAAACAGTTAAAATGAAGTTCCGATAATTAATAAGCGGGAAGAAGGTGTCAGCTATCGGTGACTGCGGCTGGGATCGGCGGCAGTCGGGCTGGGGGGGGGGGTAGGGCAGGGACAAGGTTTGCCTGAATGTATTTGTCTGAGGGGGAACTGGGGGGGGAGACACTTGAGTAGGGACTTCCCTTAACATTGTATGTGTTTCACACGCGCGCGTACACACACACACACACACACACACACACACACACACACACACACACACACACACACGCACACACACACACATACACACACACACGCACACACACATACACACACACACGCACACACACACACACAAAGACTATCCTCAGTTATTTCAGTAGATACCAGAGGCTCCTTTGAAATTGATGGAGTTGATTTTTGACCCCCTCTGGGTTTTGGTTCGAGAATAACTGTCTACCGTCAACCTAAAAAATCTTTATAAAACACAAAAACATAAGAATGAAGGAGACTGCAAGTGACCTTTAGGCCTACACTAGGCATTTCCATGTCTATTACCAGCTATCATTTCCATCCATAAAGTTATCTAACCATATCTTGAAACAACCCATTGTTTCAGCGCTCACTGCTACATGATCACTAACTCTTTTCCATTCGTTAAACACTTTATGGGTAGACCAGTTCGTGCAAACTCCTATTTCCTTCTTAAATCTAAATTTGTCCACTTTGAATCCGTTACGACGAGTCCTGCCGCCGCCGCCGCCGCCACCGCCACCGCCCTAATCCTACTGTCTCGATGTGGTGTGACCACTGGGACCGACCGAAAGGTGGCCATACGTACAAGGGGTGATGTTGCATTCAACAATTCTATTCTGGCTAACACCGGACGGTTTTATTCAGCTCGAAGTATCCGAACTCTGTATTGTCAAATGCAGTCTTGATGAGAACATGAGAATGAAGGAGACCGCAAGAGATCATAAGGTCTACTGCACTCGGCAGTTCCATGTCCCTTACTACCTGTCCTCCGTATTCATAAATTGATCTTAGAACGACCCACCGTTCCAGGGCCTGTTGAAGAGCAGAGTCGCCTCTTCAGGGTTTTTATTCTGGCTGGCGCACGACGATTTCATTCAGCCGCTGGAGAGTTCCAGACCCATCTGAGAGGGGGTCGCCGTGTTCCAGTCCAGCGAACGTCTAAGAAGGATATTAACGGGAGGAGGCAACAACTGCTTTACCACAACAGTAGAGTGGACGACGAATGCAATAGACTTAATGATCATGTAGTGAGCGCTGAAACTGTTGCTTGTTTCAAGAGAAGATGTGGTTACTTTATGGAAAGGGGATGAAAGGCGGTAAAAGACATGGAACTACCCTGTGTAAGCCTTATGGTCTTTTGCACTCTCATCCATTCTTATGTTCTTATGTCATTCAGATAAGGGGAACCTCATCTTCTGAGGAAGAACTCTTGAAGGACTTCATCAATGACGCCTTTGCTTCCTGGAGATCTGATCCGCCCCGCACGTGTGTCCTTAAGAGCATGCATGCTGCCACGTGGACCTGGCCACAGGGTGTCTCCCTGGGAGCCTGGCGGGGTGGGTGGGTGGGGGGAGTGGTTAACACGACCTGAAGGGGTGGGGTATGCCACGTGGCCAAGATAAATGGGACACGATGCTTCCTAATGAGCGCCATTCGTGGCGGTGAGTCGACGACAGCAGCAATCGCCCTCGCCAGAGAGAGCGCGCGCGCACGCGCACACACGGCCTTGTTGCTGCTGCTGGTGGTCAGGTGGCGCCCGCCCTGCCTGACTGGAGGAGGAAGGCGGCGGCGGCGGCGGTAGGGGTGGTGGTGATGATGGTGATGGTGGTAGAGATGATGGAGGCAGTGGTAATGGGTGTGATGGTGATGACGGTGTTAGTAGTGGTAGTGGTGGCGGTGGTGATGATGGTGTGGTGATGGTGGTGGCGGTGGTGGTAGTGATGATAATGGTGGTGGTAGTGGTGATGTTAATGGTGTGGTGATGGTGGTGGTAGTGATGGTGGTAGTGGAGATGGTGATGATGGTGATAATGGGTCTGATGATGGTAGTGAGGATGATGATGATGATGACGGTGGTGGTAGTGATGATGTTAGTGGTGGTGGTATTAGTGATGGTCGTGGTGTTGGAGGTGGTGGAAGTGGTTGAGATGGTTATGGTCATGGTGCCACAGAGGTGCTGGCGGATGGTGACACGTTGGCAGCCAGCTTGAAGGCGATGGTATGGTGTGTGGTAGTGATGGTGGTATGAACCTTGGTGTCTCCTGGTGGCAGACAGGTGGTGTGTTGATGGTGGGCACCACCTCTTTAGAGGGTAATGCGGTGTGCTATGGTGTGGTACTAATGGTGTAACTTGTTTTCGTGGTGGCAGGAATTAGCTGACATGACTATGTGGGAATCTTATGGTGATAATTGTGTACAGTGTCATTATGGTGACATGAAGGAGATGTGATAGAAATGTAAAGATGATAGTGATAGTGGTCGTATGATATTGAGAGTGAATCACACACACACACACACACACACACACACACACACACACACACACACACACACACACACACACACACACACACACACACACACACACAGACACACACACACACACACACACACACACACACACACACAGACACACAGACACACAGACACACACACACACACACACACACACACACACACACACACACACACACAGACACACACACAGACACACACACACACACACACATACACACACACACACACACACACACACACACACACACACACACACACACACACACACACACACACAGACACACACACACACACACACACATACACATACACAGACACACACACACACACACACACACACACACACACACACACACACACACACACACACACACACACACACAGACACACACACACACACACACATACACAGACACACACACACACACACACACACACACACACACACACACACACACACACACACACACACACACACACACACACACACACACACACACACACACACACACACACACACACACACACACACACACACACACACACACACACACACACACACACACACACACACACACACACACACACACAGGCGCACTCACTAGAATGCATTTTTTCCACTTTGCAGGTTTATTGAGGTTCATTCGAGGCGATTTTATTCGTGTTGGAGCAGGGCAGTGCAGGGCAGTGCAGGGAAGGGCAGGGCAGGGGTGGGTGTGACTGCCGAAATCAGCCAAGTAGTCTTTGACACAAAAGTTTTCTCGCGTGCCAGCAGAGTGAAAGGATTATATAGTATAGAGCTGCTACGTACAGTGCGAGCATGGGGCCCCCTCCACGCCTTGACCTCCCAGGAGCCCCCTCCCCCCAGTCTGCCCCCCAGCGCAGCAGGCGGCGACCAATGGTCATACACAAGAAGTTGGAGAGTTATTAGTTGTTTGTTTTAAGTGAGCTCTGGGATTCGCGTGCAGGAAAGACGTCGTTAGTGCGCCATCTGTTGCACGCGTGCCGAGGGTTGCCCACACCGCTCCAGCCGCGCGCGCACTGAAACGAGGTCTTCTCTCGTTGCGACCAACGGAGGAGCTCTCCGCGGATGTTCTTAGTCCTGGAAAGGAAAGCTGGAAGATCAATTTCCAATCAACTCCAGCAATAGTGACGACGTCTGTGCAGCTGCATTCAAAAGTTCATCGACAACTTGTGTTGTCCCCGCCTGTTTATGATGGAGGGCATCGTGATCGCTGTAGTCTCGTCATTATGCAATTGCTGATGTAGTGCTGACGTGTTGCGAAGGGAAGTGCAGCATTGCCCGTGACTTCTTTCGCCTTTTAAGGACACCTCAACAGCTGTGCCACCGTCGTAGGCATGCCATGTACGGCTCGTTTCACACGTACCGTGTTTTCGCCGTGCCTCGTCCACGACACGACGTCGTGCTCTCAAATAACTGTGGTCGTGACGTGACGTGTGAAGGCGTCCATAGATATCCATGGATATTTGAGAGCACGACGTCGTGTCGTGGACGGCGAAAAGTCGATATATGTGAAGCAAACCTAAGAGTGTTTAGGCTTATTTGGTCCACGGCAGGACCGCCGGCCTATTTTTACAGGAAAGGTGTCGACCCTCATGCCATACTGTGACGGTGATACCCCTACGGACAAGAGCCACTCAGCATTATTCTATGACTAGAGACTAACCTCCACAAGGATAGAAGCGCTGGTTATTTCAGGAAAAAAAATCCCTCACTCTTACAATCCCCCCTCTCCCTCTCCCTCCCTCTCTCTCTCTCTCTCTCTCTCTCTCTCTCTCTCTCTCTCTCTCTCTCTCTCTCTCTCTCTCTCTCTCTCTCTCACTCTCTCTCTCTCTCTCTCTCTCTCTCTCTCTCTCTCTCTCTCTCTCTCTCTCTCTCTCTCTCTCTCTCTCTCTCTCTCTCTCCCTCCCTCACTTCCTTATTCCCTCTCTCTCTTCCTTCATCTTTCACTCCCACTATCTCGTCTTTTTTTAATCCCTCTCTCCTCCCCACCCTCTCTCCCTCAACGCCTCCCTCCTTTCCTCCTTCATTTACTCTCACTTTCCCTTTCGTAATACCTCCCTCCCTCCCTCTCTCTCTCTCCTTTTTTCCTATAATTCATCCCTGTCTTTTCCTCCCTCACTCACTCCTTTCTCCCTCACTCTCCTCCCCTCTCTTTTCCTCTTTCACTTACTCCCACTATTCCCTCCTCCCTTTCTCCCTTTTTCCTATCATCCGTCCCTCTTTCTTCCACTCCCATTTTCTTCCTCCCTCCCTCCTTCTTTCTCTCCCCCTCTCCTCCCCCCTCGCCCCCTTTTCAGGCTCTGGGGAGAACCCAGCGAGCAGTTCTGCAACTTGATGGGTCAGCAGGGAACCTCCTCAAGTGGGTGTCCGTCCACTGGACTTGTCTTCATGTTTATCATCTTGTTACATGCTAGTGGCCCTCATTTTTTATTTTGGTGTGAAGGGGAGGGCGGGGGGGGGGGCGCGGTGGCTGGTTCGTTTGGGCCCAATTTAGCCGTCATGACACGTCACCGAGTCTGTTATCTCTTTCCCGTCCAGTTCATAGAACTGGTTCACAAAACTAGGTCAGTATGCACAATCGTTACATAGGTTAAAACCTCAGATACTTTAGTTTTTTATTGTTTTTAGATACTCTGGTATAGTTTATGCATTATCCTGTCGCTAGGTGTCGCTTTGTTTTCTTGGTTCTTCAGTTTATTCATTTTATTGTGAAAGCCTTGAAGGTGTTTAGAAGACCGAGTTAACCCAATTTTGTTGAGGTTTAGATCTTCCTCTTCTTTGATATCAGATTCGTTAATGGGACTGGTGAGGAGTGGGAGGTAACACGAAGATACGAAACATACCTACCCACTGAACTAACCTGCTTATGTACACGCCAAAGGCATTTTCCCCTTGATAAGGGAGGTAGCCGAGTCAAAAAGCACGTCGCCACTCCCATCTCGGCTCCTCGTGGGTGAAGGGTCACCCCCGCCTCCCGCCCAACTGCCCGGAAGTCACCGAGGGGGGCTGCAGTTGGCGGTCATTTCTTCGTGAGCTGACCTGAGGCCCGAGATGGGGTTCCAGCAAGCTGGGGCAACTGCTCACTCCGCCACAAAAGAGACCAAACAGTTGCTGAGGAGACAATATTTCTATATGTTATCAAAATACCATACGTGTATGTGTAACAATAAAGCAGTTATTAAAAATGAAGACCCCCTAAGTCACTTTTGGGCCACCCTGTACTGATCTCCCTCCCAGAACTCCTCTGGGAGGCTAAGACAGCGATGGGAAAGATCCACGTCAGTGACGCATTCTCAAGAGAGACATTTGTTATCATCACTAAACGATCACCTTATTGTCAGGCGTTATTGATTCTGGATATATTCCCAATTTATTCTTACCTCTGTCCCAGAGCCCCGTTTCCACCACAGAACACTCGCCTCTCCTCCTTTAAGGCATCACACTGGAGGGCTGTTTTCCCTTCCACCTCCAATGGGTCGCCAGTACCGCCCACCTCCAGAATTTTGACCGCCGTCAAATCACCGTGGAAGCGTATTTTGTTTTCTTTACATAGAATATCTTTCGATATACAGGAGGAAATAGATATTCCTCCAGGATATCAGATTCCTTCCCGAAATCTCCGGGCTACAAATCTACGTCAACAGTCGGAGGATAAATAGCCCAGTTTGGTAACGCCTTTTAGGGGGGATTAATAGGCAAGAAAGGGCTCGGCTGTTGGAGGGATAGGCTCGTCTTATACGGCGACCCGAGACCGACCTGTGGCGTCCCGGTGTCGCCTCGGCGGATTTGACTTCGCCTCAGGTTACGTGCGTCGTCCAACTGGCGCGGACTCGACCGTAGGATGTGGTACCGTGCTTCGCTGAGTCTTGCTGCTCCTGTCGGTCGCGGTGGCTCTTTTACTTGGGTTCCTAAGGCAAACAGGGAAGGGTAAGGGAAAGGGAGGGGGAAAGGAAGGGAAGGGGAATTGAAGGGGAAGGGAAGGGAAGGGAAGGGGAAAGGGAACAGGTGGAGTTGTATTTTTGTTCGAAAATGCTGGATTCCTGGGACCGTGCACCGTGTAAACTATTGTGGTTCTTATGCTAAGACGAGAAACGATCGTTATGTCCGTTCAGGCCTATGGTGGCTAGTTGTCCATTCCCTTGAAAATGGTGAGCTGGTGTCACTGAATCCTTTGGGGCTGAATAAAATCGCGTGACGGCAATCAATAACGAGTGATACCTGTATGGAGATTATATTCTAAAAATGGGACTGGATCATTCTTAAGGGATTAGATTCATGTTAGTGGGGCCTGATCCCTTTTAATGGGGTTGGATCCCTATTAAAGGATCCGAATCCTTTAAAAAGAATCTAACCACCTTAAGAGGTATCCACCCAACCCCTTTTAAGAGAGACCCAGCCTCATTAGACAGGATCCAAAACCTCTTCGTCCCGCGATTACCAAGGGCCACGGAGTGATGAATCAGATCGCTAGGCGACGAGATAGCAATAGTACTGTATGTAGTCTTGGACGTCGGGAAGATTAGCAAGTCCAGAGCACCCATGTTTTAAAGACAAGCAAGCAAGCGACTACCCCACGTGATTTTACCTTGTACAAGGCAGCAACCCCAGAAAGGAGCTTGTAAACATAAATCGCCCTAACAGTGACGATCATTTGATTAAGGTGAGGTTAAGTTAGGTTAGGTTAGTTTAGGTTAAGCTTGCTAAAATCAGCCAAACCCCCAAATACGAGCTCGTAAAAACAAAGAACCCTTGGGTACTCGAGGGTTGTGGATCTTGACGACGTCCACAGTATTTCGCCACCGATAACCAGCGCTTCTCTCCTAGAGGACCAATATACTTAGGCACCAAAGAGGTCTAGCTAGCCAGAGAGAGGTGGTGCGCACGCGCCCACAGCAGCAGAGACTCAAGGGGGAGTAGGAGGAGGAAGAGGAGGAAGAGGAGGAGGAGGTCAGCAGAAGAAGAAGGACGGAGGGAGGGAAAGCAGAGGTTGATCAACATTCATTGACTGGAGATCAATCTCTACTCAGAGAGGAGGGATGGTACAAGTCAAAGGTGAGATCCCCATTCTTCTTCCTCTGATTGGCGGCGGCGACGAGTCTGCGCGAGTCTGGTCCTCCATCGCTGCGAAAGTTAAGATAAAGGTGAAGAGGTGACGCCCGGAGGCGCTGAGTAGCTGCCCTGTGCGCTTTGGATACTGTTGGCGGCAGGTAACAGTCACTGCTGGGAATCTGGAGAGGAGGGCGGGACTCGAACCCACAACTAAGCGAATGCGAGACCAGCAGCACGCTTCCGATTTAACCACCAGCGCACATTCAGTTTAAAGCTGTTAAGGATCTTTTACTTCAAGTAATACCTGATGTCTCGACCAAGTCCGGAGGAGGAGGAGGAGGAGGAAGGCCCTTTGGTCCTCGTCGCCGGACGACGACTTCGGCCAGGAAGGTCGGTGTCGTCCTGTCGAAGGATTTGGACAAACTACAGAATCACGCAAACACGGATATCTAACATGGAACTGACCTTGTCTCATAGTTCCTAACCTAATATAACCTAACTATTCGTAGAAAAAAAAACATTCGGAAAACAAAATGAAAAATGTGTTTGCGTGATGCTGCACAGGAACCTTCTCTCCTCAGAAGGAGAGGCTGGCGTTGGCATCCGCCGCCGCGCCGCGCGTGCTCGCCCTCCAGGGACATGAAGGTCAAAACAACCAATTCGATGGCAATTCTTTCCTTTTTCTTTTCGCCGGTGGGCAAAGGATCAGGAAACGCGCGAGCGCGTCCACACACACTCTTTCCCGTCCCGTTCACACACACACACACACACACACACACACACACACACACACACACACACACACACACACACACACACACACACACACACACACACACACACACACACACACACACACACACACACACACACACACACACACACACACACATGCAATTTTAGAATCGCTGCACTGCAAGCCGGCAATACAACTCTGATGGGCAAAATGTGTGTGTGTGTGTGTGTGTGTGTGTGTGTGTATGTGTGTGTGTGTGTGTGTGTGTGTGTGTGATTCACCATTTTCTTGGATTACGTGTTGGACTCGTGATCGACAGCTATTATCCTATCGGATGATAGCTCCGAGCTCATATGACCGATCTATGGGTAATGCTGGCCTTCCACGCGCACACACACACACACACACACACACACACACACACACACACACACACACACACACACACACACACACACACACACACACACACACACACACACACACACACAACTCCCGGCCCACGAGAGTTGGAGTAACGATTCGCAGCTCACCGATACTGAATTTATTCAGCCCTGGACGGGATTCTAACTCGGTCGCTGTAGCAGCGGCTGGGAACGCTACCACTGCGTCGTCGAGTCGTGTAACGTGTGTGTGTATTTACCTAGTTGTATTATACAGGAAGGGGAGCTATGCTCGTGGTGACCCGTTTTTGTATCTCGCAAGATCACGTTTGTTCTTAAATTGTTGTATTGTGTTTGCACACACTATTTTTTCATCCAATTTGTTCCATATATCTATCACTCTGTGTGGGAAGCTCTTCTTTTTTCTGGTCTCTTCTGTAGTTGTCCTTTTTGAGTTTCATTGCATGTCCTCTCGTTTTTCCTCTGTCCCGCTTTAATAAGTCCTCTCATTCAAGCCGTTCTTTTCCTTTAATAATTCTGTGTGTGTGTGTGTGTGTGTGTGTGTGTGTGATTCACCTTGGTCTTTGGAACCCATGTTGGACTCGTGACCGACAGCTATTTCCCTCCCGGAGGAGAGCTCAGAGCTCGTATGACCGATCTATGGGTAATACTGTGACCTTACACTTACACACACACCTAACTCCCCGCCCACGAAAGTTGGAGTAACGACTCGAAGCGCAGCGATACTGAATTTATATTAGCCCTGGGCAGGATTCGAACCCGGACCGCCGTAGTGACAGGGAGTCTACCAACCGCGCCACCGAGTCGAGTGTGTGTGTGTGTGCGTGTGTGTGTGTGTGTGTGTGTGTGTGCGCGCTCGCGCGTAAGGCCAAAACAATAACCATAGATTGGACCATATATTATGAGGTCTGAGTTCTCATCTAGGAGGGTTATAACTGTCGATCACGCATCCAACACGTGATTCAAGACCGTGGTGAATCAATCACACACACACACACGTGCACACACATGAATTTGAAACTAGGTATGAATAACTGGTGAGTAAGAGATGAGAGAGATATACTGGCATGAAAACACCAGCGTTGCTCCTTTCCTGTTTACCACAATTTGGTAAATACAATTAGGAAATATACATGTACACACGGTAGGAAGTCAATTATAATAGACCAATAAATTTGCAAGTAACAATAAGTGAATAGACGCACTCTAACTAAATTAGGTTGTTTTTATAATCTGGCAATGGAAGATTATTTTGTTTTGTTTGTTTACATCTTGAAAGAACAAAAAGTTGAAAATATTGGTAGAAAACGCGGCCATAGAGAGAAAACGAAATAAGAGGGGAGACTTTACAAGATCTTGAAATATTATTTGAAAATTTGGAAAGGTTTGAAATGAAACCGAAAAAGTAAACCAAGCCACCCTGAAACAGATAAACAAATGAATGAATAAATCACTTAATATATAATACAAAAACATATTCAATAGCAAAGTAAGCAAAATTGGGATGACTAAATCGGCAAATTCTACTTTCTCGGAATTTATTGTTTGATCAATTGGTTGATTAGAAGTACAAATACATAAGGCTTGTTTCTTTAGATTAATATATTTGGTGGGAGCTGACGTCTTGGTGGTGGGGGGGAGGATTAAATATCTTCATGGCTGCAAAATTATTATTATTATTATTATTATTATTATTATTATTATTATTATTATTATTATTATTAAATCATTATCACAATTGTTATTTCAATTATCAATACTATTATTGTTATTATCTCATTATTATTATTATTATTGTTATTATCATAATTATCATTACTATTATTATCATTATCATTATTACTATAATCATTATCATTATTAATATAATTACTATTGTTACTATTATGATTAATTATTATTATCATTATTATTATTATCATTATTATTATTATTATTATTATTATTATTATTATTATTATTATTATCATTATTACTATAATCATTATCATTATTATTATCATTACTCTTATTATTTCTATTATTATTACTGTTATCATTAGTATTATAATTGTTTTTATTATAATTATCATTATTATTATTATTATTATTATTATTATTATTATTATCATCATCATTATTATCATTATTATTATCATCATTATTATTATCATTATTATTATCATCATTATTATTATTATTATCATTATTATTATCATTATCATTATTATTATCATTATTATTATCATTATTATCATTATTATTATCATTATTATTATCATCATTATTATCATCATCATCATCATCATCATAATTATTATCATTATCATCATCATTATCATTATTATTATTATTATTATTATTATTATTATTATTACTATTATTACTATTACTGTTATTATTATTATTATTATTATTATTACTATTACTGTTATTATTTTTATTATTATTATTATTAGTATTATTTATATTGTTGCTATTATCGTTATTATTACTGTTATTATTATCATTATCATTCGTTCCTCTTAGAATAGATAAACTTGTATAGTGACTTTTCATCATACCTTATCAGCATAATATGACCTGCAGTGATCATGAGGTGAAATTCCCCTTCTCCCTCATTCCCAATGTTGCTCTCGTTTACTCAGCCTTAATGTTCACTTCCTCACCATCCCTAACATTCACGTCTCCCGTAGCCCTAACGTTCACTTCTTCCGCAGCACTAACGTTCACGTCTTCCGTAACCCTAACGTTCACTTCTTCCGCAGCACTAACGTTCACGTCTTCCGTAACCCTAACATTCCTACACTTCTCCCCTTAGCCCTAACGTTCACGTCTTCCGTGACCCTAACATTCCCACACTTCTCCCCTTAGCCCTAACGTTCACGTCTTCCGTAGTCCCAACGTTCACTTCTCCCGCAGCACTAAAGTTCACGTCTTCCGTAACCCTAACGTTCACTTCTTCCGCAGCACTAACGTTCACGTCTTCCGTAACCCTAACATTCCCACACTTCTCCCCTTAGCCCTAACGTTCACGTCTTCCGTAGTCCCTACGTTCACTTCTTCCGTAGCCCAGGCGTTCACGTCTTCCCTAGCCCCAACGTTCACTTCTTAATCGGTTTGTATACAACAGCCCGCCCGCCCGCCACCGTTGGAAGTTTATGAAAGCCGTTAATGCCCCCCATGAGGGTGTGCACAAGGTTACACCGTCGTAGATCGGACTACATGAACTCTGAACTCTCACTCGGGAGCATAACAGCTGCTAATCACGAGTCCGGCACATGATTCATAAAAAAAAATGGGTGGATGAAACGTTGGCATAATGCATAATATACAAATCTATGCATATGTCTTATTCACACAAACATCTACATAGATTATCACAGTTACAACTCTCTCATTCGTTCACTATCAACTCGAATCCGTGTGTCTCTACATTGGCCGACGCATCACGATTTTATTCAGCTGAAGACTGGACCCTATTTTGAATAAGGGCCGTATCAATGTAACCCTTAACTCTTTAGATAAAATCACTTTGTTGCGGCTAATGCTAGATGTTTTTGAGGATAAGATCCTGTGATGAATGGATCAACAGACACTACAGTCTAATGCAGATTTTTTTCTGCCCAAAGTCCCTGCTGCCCAATTTCGAAAATCTCTTATGATAGCATTCGGATTTATCCTCTGAATCATGAATAGAAGTGTATAAGAAAGCTACAGCTGGATCTGTAGTTAATGTCTGCACCGACCAAGTCTATGCAGGTATGAGAACACAAGCATTCTCGGCTCCTTGCGCAAACAAGACTTCCTTTGTTCCGAGACCTCTTCAGTTGCCTGAAGGATTACATACACAAGAGTATCATGCACTTTATGGGCAGGATCCCATCACCTGAGTAGTATCGTATGATTTGTGTCACGAGTGTTTGCAAATTATGTATATCATATATCTCAAGCACTATTATGATTAACAAATATTTGTATGGAACATCAATGAAAGCTTAGCTAATTTGGCTTAGTGATATATCAGCAGATGTTATATTCTTTTGAACAAATGTGTTCGATATGTTAGTTTAAGGTTTATTGTTTCGATATATAATCTGGTGCAGTATGGATACATAGTCATGCGCACAAAAAGTGCGTTCTAGTATGAGTATGGAGATTTATATCACAACAAAGTTATCAAACTTTCCAGTTTTAACGCTGATTTGGTATCGTGGTATTTAAACAATTAGTAATGGAATATAAGAGAGCATATTTCATGTTATCATACTACAGTATTTGTGTGATGCAGTGGTATCATGTCTCGTCATTTTTTTTCGGCGGCATTATTTATATCATAATTAACCGAGGGAGACAAACGCCAATATATCTGTACTAACTGAGTATTGCAACAGTTTCCTACACCTGTTAAGTTAGGAGAAATTGTATATAACTTACCTTGTATTGATTAATCTTCAGCGCAACCATGACGTCGACTTGAACGCATACGGCATGAGTGCCGAATACTTTCTTCTGGGTTACGGATGCGTTCATATTGTTTCGTTTCCCTTTTACTACAGCCATGTGTCACTCATAATTATAATTTACCAATCCATATGGTATATTGATTTATCAAATTTGTGATAAACAGTACAATTATCAAACAGGAACGATTAACATTGCTTCAATTATTATAGTTCCCCATGAGTGCCGTACGAAACTTAACAGAATGGCCGTAAAATTCTCGGAATACTGACAGAGCAGGGCAGCGTTGCCGACATGTAGATCCCCTGTTTGAGTCGCACACGTTCAGAAAGCCGCAGGGAGAGGAAGGGGGAACCTGTTGCCGTAAAACCGGTTAGCTTGTGGGTTACTCTGGTTTGGTATTCGTATGAATGTGATACATAGTTTGTAAACTACGGTTTGAGTGTGCAGTGACGATGTAGAAAACTTAGACTACGGACTTTGTGAATCACTTATTGTACAAATATACGAACATGTTTTGAAATTGTCACTTGGAAACAAAATTAATATTGATTTCAGTAGGCAAGGACACCTGTTGCCCAGATTTCAGGATTGTATTATTTTATAATGATATCAGCAAATTTCAATGGAGATTTTCTGTTTATCGTACAGTGATAGAATGTGTTTAACGGATCTCCAATACATTTCAAGTTGGAACGAATACAGACAGATAGACATGGAAAACTGAAGCATCAATTGTGTTGCAAGACTGTATCAAGACAATGCGACTTGTTAAAGGTGAGACTGGGTTTCAGCCATTACGGCACCATTGACGTTGAGACGTTCAGTTGGAAAGATGCAGTGTAAAAGTGTCGCTGCTCGTTTTGCTACTAGTGTCGATTGTAGTAAGCAATTTGTATGACCCTGTGTACTTTCTTCCTTTTTGTTGGGAAGTTGTAGAATTGTGATGGTGATAGTATTTTCTGTATGACACTATTTCAAATCTAACTGCTGCTATTTTTTAACCGCAGTACAATATTGTGCTTGGTACCACTACTAAAGTGGCACCGCACAATTTTGAATATGGCCGTAGTGTTGATTACTTAGTATTCGGCTAAATAAAGAGAACACAAGCTTAATTACTCTCAAGTAACTAAATTGTTAGTGTTGATATATGATTATCATTACTGGTATGGGGGGGTATTGTTTTCCAAAGTGGCCTATTGCCTCCTTTATTGACAGGTAACTCTCGAGTTACCAAAGAGGAAATTTGTATGTATTTTTAACGGTAATTTTTCAGAAGTGCACACCTACGCGATATAGCATTAGAAAATTAAATCACGTGGATGTAAATTATAATACATCCACGTGATGTACGTTTTTCTTGGCGGAAATCAATAACAGAACATGTTGCTAAAAGCCATACACTGACTTACAAACGTAGCCGCTGGGGCTGCTTGAGATGCCATCCTTGTTTTGATAGATGCGCTGGTTGAAGAAATTAAAGTATGGTAAATTCGTCTATTCTAACCTAACCTAACCAACATTGAGTAATGCGACACCTGTAATGCTACAGGTCATCAGGGTCGTCATTGTCGTCAGGGATGTTGGCCGGTTTTGGTATCGTATCCGATCGGACTGCGGGTTATACAGCAGTTGCATAGCTTTTAAGAAATGCATGAATCTCGGCTTCGTAGCATCGTTTGAAAAATATGGTGCTGTCGGAAGCACTGAGGGCGTATTCCAGATCCTATGGTCACGGATTCGTTCGGTAGTGTATTTGCTTTTAGCGGGACTGGACAGATAACATGGCGTCTCGATCCTATGATCGCAGCTTCGTTCGGTAGTGTACTTGCTTTTAGCTTTTTTATTGTTATTGGTTTCAGCTAAGAAAAAGTTATATTACGTTGATGTATTATAATTTGCAAAATGAACATTTATTTTGTAATGCTATATCGCGTAGGTGTGCACTTCCGAAGAAATACCTTTTTAACATATTCTGTCTTTGATTTCAGTAGTCGTGATCCATCTTGGTTACTTTAATTTTTTTGTGCACCTCTGTAGATAATGCAGCACAGTATGTGTTTACTAGTTTGGGCTGCTGTACGCTGTTATATAGAACGTTCGGTTCGTTGGTTTCAGGCAAATAGCATACGTGACAATCGCCATCAAAATCTAGATTTACATTGCTGTTGACGTAGAGGCTAATGCAGATGGATTGAGCCCCAGGTATTGAAGCGAGGGAGCATGACGTGCAGGTTTGTTGTTGAATACGTCGATTGCTCTGAAAGCCCAATCGGTCGGTGGCATTCAGGGAGAGATGGGATGTCGTTCTCTTCCAACAAGACACACGTGTTAGGGTAGATCAAGTAGAGGTAGTAGTATGATGAAATGCAGTGTTCAATTACATTGTTGTTACAATTGTACAAGCTATGCCAACGTATGTACTACGTGGTGTTGGAATGCTACACAGGTTTATATAGAGCACACTCGGCCCCCTTAGTGTTGTTGAACCGAATATCTTACGAATTGAAGCGAACTGGGCTTGTGAAAGCCGACGGGCCCAGAAGTGCTCTGTTTACATTGAGCGAGCGAGGGAGGGAGGGAGAAAGAAAAAAGTGACCACGCCAGGAGGCTCTGAGCATCGTCCTGTGCGCGGTTGGTCTGCATGGATCGCACCGCACACAGTTGTAGGTTTGGAAGTAGTACCAGAAAAAAAGGTGTGTGGGAAGGTATGTGAGGAAATGCTGACGTGGTTCGGGTCCTCTTCTTAACCTGTTTAACCAGTTTTACCGATGCACCGGACATGATCTGCCGTCAGGCGATTTTATTCAGATACCGGAGGTTTAGTCTACCTGATGAGAATTCACCTAACCCAACCCAACAACACAGCACAATCCAGCCCAACCCCATACCTGTCCGACCTAGCCCGGTCTAGCCCTACTCAGCTCAACCCAACACAGTACAGCCCAACCCAGCATAGCAAAGCCTAACCCTACCCAACACATCCCAACCCAACACAAACCCAGTTCGACCCAACCTAGCCCAGCCCAGTCCAGTTAAGATGGCTCAACCCAGCCCAGACCAAAGGCCTCAGCCCAACCCAGGCCAGGCCAACCCAGTGGACCTCAGCCCAACCCAGGCCAACACAATGACCTTCAGCCCAACCCTGCTTAAACCAACCTTGATTAACCCAACCCTACTTAACCTGAACCAACCCATTCCAACTGAACCCAAGTCTGCCCAGCCCAGCACAGCCTAGCCCAACTCAGCCCAACCCAATTCACTTCATCCCAACGCTGCCTAAACCTACCCAGCTCAACCCTACCCAGTCGAGCCCTCCCCTCATTCCAGTTCAACCCAACGCATTGGCTTGATCAAGGCGGCGGCTGGGGGGAACGCAGGTTGTGGGCTGAACGGACGGGGGGTGGGGTGGGTCACGGTCGATTGCAACTCCGTTCAGGGTGGAGGACGTCTCCTCAGCTGAGTAAGATCGTTTGGTCTCGGCCAGAATGAAATCGCCAACGCCGGCAGCACTAAGGGCCTCGTTACACTGGGGGCGGGTGGGGGGGGGGGAAGGGCTCTTTTTTCCTCCTCCGGCTGCTGTTAAGAGCAGATTTGCAACTCCCGCAGCTTTCCTCGGCAAGGAATCCGATGTGCTGCTGCCGCTGCTGCTGCTGCTGCTGGAGGGGAGAAGAAAAAGACAATAATTGTCCTGCAGCATGTCAACGGACGGACATGTCAATTGTTGAGAAAAGAAAATAGTTTGCCAGAGAGGAATTTGACGGCGGGAAAAGGAGTGCTGGAGGTGGGAGGTAGGCGATACCGTCGATGAATCGGAGGTTGGAGGAAAAATAGCCGCTCCCCACCCCCACCCCTCAGTGTGATAAGCCCCGTTTAGCTCTTAACTGAAAGAAATCTTCTGTTGTTAGCCAGAACAAAGTCTCTGAAGAGGCGCCACAGTGTTGAAGGGGTTCAGCCGTGCTGTTCTCCTAAGGCGTGTCTGTCTGCCGCCGGCCGATTTCATTCACCTGACCGTGGCAGCCTAACGGCAACCCACCCGATCTCTCGTCTTCAAGTTTGGCCGCTCACTCAGGTGCCGCTTTGCCTCTCAGATCAGTCAGTCAGTCAGTCGGTCGGTCGGTCGGTCGGTCGACGGCAACCCTCGTGGCGCTATACGAAGATAGTGGCACTAAGGCCCACTTCACACTAGTGGCTTGAACCGCGGTGGTACTGCATCGTCAAGGAAAAACTGCGTGGTTGTGTGTGGTCGCCTCCATTGACTTGCAGTGTAATTGAACCGCCGCGGTTCGAACCGTGAGGGTGAACAGTCGTGGCGCTCGTTTCTGGATTCCAGCTGCCGTCAAGATATTTGATTTAATTCCGTGGCCCATCCCCCCCCCTGCCCCGCGAAGGGGGCGGGGGTGATCCCTGCCAAGTGGCACTGTGCCTCCTTTTGTTGTGACCCTCTTCTTCCGTCATGGCACTCTCCTCGGTAGCCAAAGGGTGACGGCCCGAAGGTACCTTTCGCTCGGCGGTGGCTCCCATTATCCCTCCTCCTCCTCCTCCTCCTCCTCCTCCTGCCACAGACAGCCATTAATGGCGGGTGGGTGACGCCTCCCTCCCTCCCTCCTCCCTGGCATCATCATCCCATGTGGGGTCAACGCGTTGGTCGCAGGTTCGGTTGATAAAATGCTCAGCAGCCTCGTTCGTACTTTGCAGCTCGAAACAAAGACCCCCCCCCCCCGTAATCATTCACAAAACAAAGACTTGTTGCTCTAGACCATGGTTTGGCCATCATCATCATCATCATCATCATCATCATCATCATCATCATCATCATCATCATCATCATCATCATCATCATCATCATCATCATCATCATCATCATCATCATCATTATCATCATCGAGCATTGGGCGATCATCGTTGAGCGATAATCGTAGCGAGCAAAAGGCACCTTAACTCGATGACGCGCCTGGAGGCCTCTTCTTTACAGGATTAGAACAAGGTTGCCGTCGGGTGAATAGCTGAACGGGTGGGGGGGGGAGGGAGAGGGCTGTTTACAGGAGCAGATATAGGCCGTGTTTACGGGTTGGGGTAATTTGGTGTTTGCGCTTATATGGGCAAATGAGTGCAATGTGTGTGTGTGTGTGTGTGTGTGTGTGTGTGTGTGTGTGTGTGTGTGTGTGTGTGTGTGTGTGTGTGTGTGTGTGTATGTGTTGTATGTGTTGTGTGTGGCCATCGATGTTCAGGAACGTCGGGGCCGATGAGGGTCGTCGTCGTCATCTTGTACGCCGGGCGGCGTGCGTACAAGAACAACGTGGCTGGACTTGGGGGTTTATGGACTTCGCTAATGCCTTCGACACGATGGCATGTTGTTCCATAGTCTTGGTTGCCGGTCCGGGACCTAAAGATACGGTTATCATGATAGGATGCGGTTAATCATTATCTCTCTTGCTGCCACAGACAGCCATTAATGGCGGGCGGGTGGGTGACACGCATCCTCCCTCCCTCCCTCCCTCCCTCCCTCGTGGCATCATCATCATGACATGTGGGTCAACGCATTGGTTATAGGTTCTGTGATCAAAATGCTCAGCAGCCTCGTTCGTACTTTGCAGCTCGAAGCAAAACAGCCTCCCCCCCCCCTAACCATTCAATAACAAGGAATGAGTGCTCTCTCTACAGTAGACTGTCGTTTTGCGATCATCGTTGACGCGTGTCATGGCAAACGCCTCTGGCACGATGACATGCATAAAGTAGGTCACAGAGTATTTTGTATATTGTTCCTGTTTTTTTTTTTTTTTTCTTTTCTTTTTTACACTGCCGGTTAGTCTCCCCGATTGTTGAAGACGGTCCCTGCCTTTGTCAGGAACACTCACTCGTTCAAGTATGTAAGACTCGTTACACGCGTATCGACTTTTCGCCGTGCGCCGTCCACGGCAGTGCGTCGTGCTCTCAACTCACCATAGGTGTGTCTATGGATGCGTGAACGTTACGACTACGTCTTAGACACCCAAGGTTCTTTGAGAGCACGACGTCGTGTCGTGGACGGCGGACGGCGAAATGTCGATACGTGTGTAACGAGTCTTACCGTTACAAAGATTAATCCAACCGCTAACAAGGGGTACCACAGAGATGAATAAAATAGCCTGGGATGGGCTGCTCCCCCCCACCCCCACCCTCGGGGCGTCAATGACATCCACTTGCGACGACGACAACGACAACGGCGACAAACAGGAGGAAGAGGAGACTATGCCACCCGCTCTGGAAAGGGCTGCTGCGTTTTTCCAGCACGGACTGCCCCCCCCCCCTCTCCCTCTCTCTCTCTCTCTCTCTCTCTCTCTCTCTCTCTCTCTCTCTCTCTCTCTCTCTCTCTCTCTATATATATATATATATATATATATATATATATATATATATATATATATCTTTCTCCTTCCGCTCTTTTTTCCTCTCTCTCTCTCTCTGTGTCTCCCTCTCTCCCTTCCTCTCTCTCTCTCTCTCTCTCTCTCTCTCTCTCTCTCTCTCTCTCTCTCTCTCTCTCTCTCTCTCTCTCTCTCTCTCTCTCTCTCTCTCTCTCTCTCTCTCTCTCTCTCTCTCTCTGTGTGTGTGTGTGTCCCCCCTCTCTCTCTCTCTCTCTCTCCCTTCCTCTCTCTCTCTCTCTCTCTCTCTCCTCTCTCTCTCTCTCTCTCTCTCTCTCTCTCTCTCTCTCTCTCTCTCTCTCTCTCTCTCTCTATCTCTCTTTCTCTCTCTCTTTCTCTATCTCTCTCTATCTCTCTTTCTCTCTCTCTCTCCCCCTCCTCCGGTCCGTTGGGTTAGCACAGGCGATTTGATTGACAAAGAAGAATAAAGTGAGGAAGAAAATAGAGGGGAAGAGAAGAAAGTGGGAAGGAAGGAAGGAAGGAAGAAAGGGAAGGAACCACTTCAATTAATGGAACAAGTTTGGTATCCTCCCCCCCTCCCCCCCCAAGAGGTCGATTAATTAATCTGTGGTGAAGGAGTTCTGTTCGTGAAGCAGATGTATTGTTCCAAGTGTTATGACATAGATTGAACTGGTTGGTGTGTGATGTCATTCAATGTACATAAAGATGGCGGCGCTCTGGGCCGCTACTTGGTTTTGCTACTTAGTTTGCGTAGAAACGACTTCTTCCGAAAGAAGATCTCAAGAATGTGTCCAACAATCGTATTCTAGGTTTACCTTCTTCTCTTGGTTCGTCATTGAGCTTCTCACCATTCTGTGACGCAGGAAGAGTCATTTGACATTTGGAAACTTGAAAAAACAACATCTTGACCGAAGTCATTTGTACTCAAACGAAGTAGCAAGAGTGAGTAGCATGCTAGCGAGAAATGCCTAGTGTGCCGCCACATTAACTCTAAAATAATTCAGACTCGTTCAGCTATAAGATTTAAGATTATGAACGATGCTGTGCAAGACAGCTCATGGCACTTGGAATAATATCATCATCGCCCTCTTTATACAGTGATGACATGCAGTGAATGCGATGATGATGATGATGATGATGATTTGGTTTAACGTCATAAACTCCTCCATATCGAGAGGCGGCTAGGGCGCACGGTGCCCCTTACAGAGGACTTTGTAGCGTGGAACCTCGTGCCCTTAGTTCAACTCGCCGATGGCAGGGTTCGAACCGCCATCATCAGCGAACATCCACAGTCAGAATGAATTTGTCAGTGACTAGTAGATGTATGTCTTCTCTCTGACGGAGCAGTTTTGCCAAACGAGTGTTGTATCAAAATTGGTTTCAGAATTTATCGTTTGATTCACTTCAGAAGTTAATTGATAACGTAGGAAATGTGTGTTTGAATTGTAAGCTCATTCTTTCCTATTGTTGTAATTAAGTTTTCTATGGTGGTAATAACTGCGATAAAGTGATTTGTCATGTTCTACTCCTGTCCAATGACGTAGAACGGAGAGCCGCCTTGATTGGTTAAGGGAATTACAAAGGCCAATCAGCATGGCTTATTTGATCACGTCATCAGGGGGTAGGGGGGCGTCGATGACACGCGATATCAGTACTAATACAGGTTAATGACGTACACCTTTGATTCAGTCAGTCAGTTCGACCATCATTCACTTGTTTGGAACAGACTGTGACATCCAACTCAACCCAACTCAACCCAGCTCACCCCAGCACAACCCATCCCAACCCAGCCAAGTCCAGCCCAGTCCAACCCAACCCAACCCAGCACAGCTCAATCTAACCCAACCCAACTCAACCCAGTGCACCTAAACTCAATCAAGCATAGCCCAACTCAACCCAGCCCCAGCCCCACCCAACGCAGCCCAGCGCAGCATGACCGAGCCCAAACCAACCCAACATAGCATAACCCTACCCAACAGACCGCAGCCCAACCCAACCCAACACAAGCACAGCCCTACATAACGCACCGCAGCCCAACCCAATCCAACCCAGCCCAGCCCAGCCCAACCCAACCGGCCCCAATGGATAGGGCCAGAAGCAGCAGCAGCAGCACCCTTAGCGCGCCTGACTTGCTGCTAATTAATGCCCTGGGCCGACCCCATCAGTAGGCTTTGATTTCGTCCTGGCCCCAAGGTGGACAGCTTCCGATGGTTTCCTACCTTGAAGGTGTCTCCAGGAGACTCCAGAGGCCTTCAGGAGTCCCAAATACTTCGAAACTTCGATTTTACCGAAGTTCAAATTGAAACAAGCAGGTCCCAGTGGTGCAGCGTACATTGGGCTTTGAATGATTTGCATTATTCCAGCCTCCCTCATCCCTCCACCTCCCCTCCTCTTCTTCCTCTTCCTCCTCCTCCTCCTCCTCCTCCTCCTCCTCCTCCTCCACATGCTGACTTGGAACGCAACCCGCTCGTGTCGCTTGGCTACAAGAATCCGGCCAATAATCGGTGTGGCTTTTCGTCTGATGTCATCAAGGGGTGGAGCCTGACTGACAGAGTAGTTTGATTCGAGAGGTTGATTCTGTTTCTGCGGATTTTTTTTTGTCTCCAGACATTTACTTGTTCATTTGTTTATTTATTTTGTTTTTATTGTCTCCAGGCTCTTATATGCACCTCCGCGGCTCCCTGGTAACGATAAGATTAAGATATGATTAAGACAAGATTAAGGCACGATTAAGATAGGTACATGTCTGATCTTTTGTTTCTTTCCTTCTACTTCCCATCAATGTGTGGCAGCTCAGCTGATGTGGCCGTAGGCAAGTGCTGTGACGAACAGAAGTGAGAGAGTGTCTTGGCCAAAAGGAAATTGTGAGATTTGCCACATTTGGAGAATCAGTAGGGACAGGGACTGCGAGAGAAGTGGCAGTAAAGGCGAGAGAGAGAAATGGGAAGACTTATAGGCGGGACACCGGCAGAAATCTGGGACGGGGGCAACGGGGGGGGGGGGAGGTGGAGGGAGGGAAGGAGGGAGGGGGCGCGAATAAGGATCGAATCGAACTAAATAATTGAAGAGAGTCTTTGCGGCGAGAGAGAGGAAGATGGCGGGAGAGGAGAGGAGGAGGAGGCAGTGGAGAGAGGGAGAGAAGAGAGAGGAGGAGGAGGAGGCAGTGGAGAAAGGGAGAGAAGAGGAGAGGAGGAGGAGGGAGGGGGAAGTAGATGGAGGAGAGGGAGAGGAGATGAGGAGGGAAGCAGAGGAGAGGAGGAGGCAGGGGCAAGTAGAGGGAGAGGAGAGGAGGAGGCAGGGGCAAGTAGAGGGAGAGGAGAGGAGGAGGCAGGGGCAAGTAGAGGGAGAGGAGAGGAGGAGGCAGGGGCAAGTAGAGGGAGAGGAGAGGAGAGAGGAGCAAGTAGAGGGAGAGGAGAGGAGAGAGGGGCAAGTAGAGGGAGAGGAGAGAGGGAGGGAAAAGAGAGAAGGAAGGAAGGAGAGGAGGGAGGAGGTAAAGGAGAATTAGGGGGATAGGAACGGAGGGAGAGGAGAGGAATAGGGAGTGTTAGGGTGAGAGTAACGAGGAGAGAGGGAGAGGTGAGCGTGTAGGGAATATTGGGTGAAAGGAAGAAGGAGTTGAAGAAATAGGATGGAGAAGATGAGGAGGAAGAGGAGGTGGATGTGGAGGCAGGTGGGTGAAAAGGCATCGGCGGAGCGAAAAGTAGTCCTTCCCGAGGAGGATTTTTTCGTTTTTCTTCTCTTTTTCTTGTAAGTGCCACCATACCACCACCACCACCACCACCACCACCACCACCACCATACCACCACCACCATACCACCACCACCATACCACCACCACCATACCACCACCACCACCACCACCACCACCTTTGTTTTCTTTCTGCGGGCGCGGCGTCAGCCAGGCTCCATCCCGGCTGTGCCACAAAATATCGCTCGCACGGTATATATGGGAAAAAAAAAGGGGAAAAGTCATTAAAAAAGAAACTCATAAATCAATGGACCTTTGAGTCTAACTGCTCTTGCCTCCTCCTCCTCCTCCTCCTCCTCCTGTATTGGTTGTCTGCCCTAGTCTCTTCGCCCCTCCCTTCTCCCCCTTCCCCCTCTCTCCTCTCCCACCTCCCCATCCCCTCTCCCATATCGCACCTCTCTCCCCCCTTCCTCCCCCCCCCCTCATCTCCCCCTGCCCCCCTGAAGCCCATGTGCCACACACACTCTCGGGCGGTACTGTCGCCACCCAGGCAGGGCAGGCAGGGCAGGCAGGCAGGCAGCGTCGTTCAGTGAGCATGGCTGTTGACACCACATTAATTAAACACCATTGCCTACGGTAACACACCTGCTGCTGCCTCTCTTGACAGAACTACCACCACCGTAGTCGCTCCATGGGCCAACACCAATACCGCGTCTCTCTCTTTCTCTCTCTTTCTCCCTCTCTTTCTCCCGCTCCTTCACCCTCTCCTCACCCTTCTCCTTCCCTGTAACTCCCCCGGCCGCCCCGTCCTCCCCCTCTTGTTTGGGGAAAGGGCTCGAATCGGGTTGTCATCGTCGTCGTCGTCGTCGTCGTCGGCGCCAGGGCCCCTCCCCCCTCTCCCCCTCCCCGCTGGCACTCGTCTTCGGCATCCCGGCTGCCGTCTGGCTATTTTATTTCCACACATACACGCGCGCGCGCGCGCGCGCGTACGTGTACGATCCCCCCCAAAAAAAAAATGGCAGCGGAGGGGTGCCAAGGAGTTGGCGCCCCACCCCCTTCGATTTTCACACCAACGTAGTGAAGGAAAGGAAGGGAATGGAAGGTAAGGGAAGAGAAGGGAACGCAAGGGAGAAGAAGGGAAGGTAAAAGAAGGGAAAGGGAGGCAAGAGAAAGGAAGAAAACTGAAAAAGGGGGAACGGAAGGAAAGGGAAAGGGAGGGAAGGGAAGAGAAGGGAACGGAACGGAACAAAAGGGGAAAGGAAAAGGAAAGGGAAGGGAAAGGAAGGGGAAGGGAAGATCCTCTTGAAGTCGATGGATCGAGGGGTGCCACCACCACCACGCCGTCGGAGGCTCGCGGGGTAGGGGGGGGGTGGCAGCCGGATGTCCTAGTGATGACGAGGCCAGCAGTAACGAGCCTCGGGTACAAGAGTGCTGTCGTCGTTGTCGTCGAAAGGAAGGAAGGAAGGGGGGGTTTTCATTCCTGGTGGGCTTGACCCTTGATATAACGATGTCTATCTCGAGTACTTTATTTATCTATATATTTTTGCTTGATTATTTTTTTAGTTATTTGTTTGATTGTTTTTCATTCATCCCTTTGTTTATTTATCTTTATGTATTTATCCATTTGTATAGCCCTTTATTTACTTGTTCATCTTATGTTGTTGTCACGGACCAAAAGGACTCGGCCCTGTCTGTAGGGTTCGTCCTTGTTGGGACTTTTTTAATTTTGTTCGTGCTGCTCACAAACTTTTTATTTTATATTTATCTTCGCTTCTTTCATTAATTTCCGTCGCACTTTCTTGGTATTGCTGGTGGAAGGGAAGGGTCTTGGCACCCCAAGTGCCAGGGGCAGAGGCGTCGTCGTCGTCGTCGTCGTCGTCGTCGTCGTCGTCGTCGGGCTGTCCATGTCCAAGGGCACTCAGGAAGGCATCCATCCATCCATCCATCAATCCATCCATCATTCCTTCCACCCGACGCGTGGTATTTCTTCTTCATCTTCCTCTTTTTCATTTCCTTTCTCTTCGTCCTCTTTTTGTCTCTTCATGTTTTAAGAGAAGATGAAATAATAACCTTTGAGGATGGATGGAGAGCGGCGGCGACTGCACGTGCTCTCCGTCATTCTTGTGTTCTCGTCTTTCTCCTCTTATTCTCTCTTCCTCTTTTTTTCTCTCTTCTTTCTTTTTATTGTTTTTTCTTGTTCTTCTAAAATTGATGGAAGGAAGTTGACGCATGTGAAATGAGATGAACGTGGATGAAGACATGGATTAACGAGAATTTTTTTTTCCACTGGTACATTTAATCAAAATCAGGAATTTGGTATAAAAAATATTTTCGTGTTATTTTCACAGAAATTCCGTTTGAGCATTCTGGTCAAGAGTCCTGACCTGATACACTAAAGCCTCCTTGACACTGGGGGGGCGGGGTGTGTGGGTGTGGGTGTGCTAGTTGAGTAGCCGCTGGTGCTAGTTCGACCTGCAAGCTAACAGACCTAAGGGGAAGTAAGCGTTGGCACAAGGATAGTTTGGAGGCAAGTGGACTCTCTCCGTTGACATCAAAGGGCGAGTAGGAGAAGGGTAGTTCGCAAGTCGCTTTTAGTGCCCACCAAAGGAGAGCCCCTCTCTCCCACCCCCTTCCCCCCTTCCCCCCTCCCCCGGGTGTCAGAGAGCCTTAATGTCGATACAAACGAGTCGTTGTGCGTACACCGTGGTAGTCAGGTGAACTGAACTCGCGAATGGTTCAAACCAATTGGCTGATAGTGTACTACCAATTAGCCTTTCAACCTAATTCATCTCGGCAGGTCATTCATCTTTTCAGCAAGGAGGGGAGGGCCAAAAGGTGGATCAAATCGTCTGGCCAGAGTGCCACAGTTGTGGTACGCGATGATGTAGAAAGTGAGTCGTCATGGTGTCAGACGAAAACAAAAAATGGTCACCGTTAGGTGTACAGTCCATCTCGGCGAGGTGGCCCTCTCCTGCTTTGTGGCGGCCAGGGCCATGGCACTCTTCTCCGTGGCACTGCCGCATGCTTTTGTACGTAGTAGTTACTAAGGAGAAGGGATTTAACGGAAATGGAGCTGAATTATGAAATATTATTTAGAGAGCTGGATGCTCACTGGCCGAGCGGATTAGAATATCTAAAGTTTGGAGCTTCGGGACTCGTGGCGCCGGAAAATCGCTGAAAATCTTTGGGTGTCGTCGTCGTCGTCGCCGTCGTCGTCGTCGTCGTCGTCGTCGTCGTCGTCGTCGTCGTCGTCGTCGTCCCCTCGTCTCGAGCATAACCCGCGTCAGGGGTGAAAAAGGGTTCATGTTGCAGGAGGACGTTTGTGTATGAAGATGGCGGCACACTAGGATAACATGCTAATTGCTTTTGCTACTTAGTTTGAGTAGAAACGACTTCGGTTACGATATTCTAGACTCCCGTAAGAACATCTCGACAATGTGTCTAACAATCGTATTTTAGGTTTAACTTCTCTTAGTTCGTCATTCAGTTTCTCACTGTAACATGACGCAAGAGTAATTTGACACTTAGAAATTTCAAAAACAAAAAATCGTAACAAGTCATTTTTAATGAAAAGTAGGAAAAGCAAGAAGCATGCTAGCGAGAAATGCCTAGTGTGCCGCCACCCTACAGGTGGCCACATAATTATGTAAGTGGTCAGAATATATCGGTCATTAAGGGTTGCTTGCGCCTTGTTAAGCGCGTCAAGATTTATGAACTCGAGCATGCATCTGTGCTAATGAAAACTTATGACTATGAAGCGTATACCTGGCATGTATTACCTTCGCCTCTTTTCATATATGTTCGTCCGTCTGGTCTTGATGCTTGCTGCATAGAGGACACATTGTTCACCCCCCTTTTTTTGGGGGGGAGGGGAGGGGAAGACGGGGCGTGAGTGACGGTCTGAAGGTTAGGATTATCAACGCGGAGAAAAAAAAATGTAGGACAGGTTGACTGTTCGACTTGAATCAATCACTCGATTGTAAACAACGTTTGGAAGAAAACGGGATTCTACTGTCACGAATTAGTCGTATATTACAACATCAGAGGAAGGTACCCTTCCACAGCTGAATAAAATTATCTGGCCACGCTGTGAAAAAACTATATAAAATAGGAAGTTTGTTGATGTATATTCATAATATTCGCGCTTGTGCCTCCCATCGTTTGTTGACATGCAATGCATTGTGGGAAACATCTCATCTTTCCCCATACCACTATCTTATATATATATTTACTCGATTATTATAATATATAAGAACTACTAAATTGTAAATGTAAGTACTTTTATTTATGATTTATGTTGGAACATAGCCGGTAAATTGTAGACAATAGAAATACAAACAAAAGCACATTTTTAATCTCAAAGTATTTGACAGAGGGGGACACCAGGGGCAGCCTGGAGGGTCTCGATGGAGGAGGGGGGTCTGTTTATGTCAGAGTCGGCATTTGAGCCGCCTCCGTCTTCTTGGTTTCACAGAATAAACTTGGGAAAGTAGGTCACCTCCCTCAAGATGTTAAAATAGAGACCGTGAACAGCTCGTACTTGGATCGTCAAGAGGAGCTCGCCTAATCCAGCTCTGAATTTGGCTCCTGCCAGGCAGACCAAAGGGATTAGCCGGTTGTTGTTGTTGTTGTTGTTGTTGTTGTAGGGATAAAGCAACGATTTTTTGTCTCTGCGCTACCTGACACTAAGTTGTTCTTCAAGTATGCGGATATACCAGTACACACACACACACACGAACATACGCGCGCCCACACACACACACACACACACACACACACACACACACACACACACACACACACACACACACACACACACACACACACACACACACACACACACATGTTACCTTGGATTTAAAGAGTATATTCATACAAATACTTGTATGTATTTGCTAAACGTGTTTCACGGTGGAATAGCAATTCGCAGCGTTAATCTCTTTGCTGTCGAAATGCTTAATCCCACAATAAAACCAGTGTCCCTGAGGGTGGAGAGGGATTAATTAAGTGAGATTGGGCTATAACCTCTTTTAACCGAGTGTTGGGGGGAGTCGAGGGGGGTTGACCTTGCAGGTGGAGACGGAGTTTTGTTTAGCGTGCGTCGGGAAAAAGGTTAAAAACTTGTTCCTCATGCAAGAATATTTGTTTCGAGAATTATAAAGAATATTATAATTATTTTATTTAGTTTTTATTTTCGTATTTTTTATTTGTAGATCCTAATCATTTTTGTTCAATACGTTGAACTTCATCTGCATGCAAGAATACTTCTGTTTCGTGAATTATAATGTTATTATAGTTATTATGAATGCTTTATTTTGTATGTTCTTTTTTTATTTGTTGTATATTTTATTCATTGCTTTATCTAATATTGTGTAGCTTGGCTTCGTATTGGCATGCTTTGGTGGCCTGGGCACTGAATAGTGGGCACCCGGGAGGGTGTGGTAGGGAGGGAAGGAGGGTTTGGAGGGGAGGAGAGGGGAG
>NC_134794.1:1087500-1107500 GCF_046742065.1 Oratosquilla oratoria | reverse complement strand
ACTCGTCAAGCGGCATCCATAATGATAAGTGAAAAAAGTGTGCGTGCGTGAGAGAGAGAGAGAGAGAGAGAGAGAGAGAAAAAGTGACGGTGGGGGGGGGGTGCCCCACAGCCTGAATCGGGGTTTCGGTCGATCGACCCCCCCCGCCCAATCGAGCTTGGAGTTCGTGGTGGACTCTCGCTCGCTCTCCATCAAATGGCACCGCCCGCCCGCCTGTGCCCACCCTCCCTTACTACCCTTACTACCCTTACCCTTATCCTTCACCTTCCCGGGAGGAGGAGGAGGAGGAGGAACCCATCCACTCCGGCGGCGGCTCCCCTCCAATGGAATGGAGGTGGAGGAAGAGGAGGAGGAGGAGGTTTCAGGTCCCGACCAGGGCCAGGTGAGGCAAGAAGGGAAGGGAAGGCGAGGGGAGGAGAGACTAGAGAAGGGGAAAGGAGGGAGGGGAGAAGGTAGAGGGGAAGGGAGAAGAGGGGAAGGGAATGGAGAGGAGAGGAGAGGAAGGAAAGAATAAGGGAAGGTAGAGAAGAGAAAGGGGGAAAAGAAGTCTAGAGAGGAGAAGAGAGGATGCCCGAGGGGGGATGAGGGTGAGTGGAGGAGGGGTGAGGGTGGAGGAGGAGGCTGTCGATCCCTTGCGCAGCTCCAACCAATGTCTTACGAGGAGGAGGAGGAGGAGGAGGAGGAGTCGGTGCATGCCTGCCTGCCAGGCTAGTGGAGACAGAGAGAGAGAGAGGGGGAGAAAGAGGGAGGGGTGGGTAGGGAGAGAATAATGACAATGGAATGGAGAGGACAAAAGAGAGCTGGGATAGGATAGGTGGGGAGAGGAGGCGGCGGCTAGGTGAGGGAGAGTAGAACAAAAGTGGGCTGAAAGAGAGAGGGAGAGAGAGAGAGAGAGGAGGCTGACGTGCAGAAAGGAGAGGAAGAGGTGGGAGGGCTTGGGGGGGGGGAGAAGCAGCAGCACGAAGAAGGTAAGGTGGAGGAGGAGGAGGAGGAGGAGCCGGGCGGCGGGAGGGGCGCTGGGAGGGCCAAATGAAGACGTTTGGAGGTGAAGGAAGGGAGGGAGGAAGAGGGGTCGGTAGAAAGGAGTGGTGTGTGTGTGTGTGTGTGTGTGTGTGTGTGTGTGTGTGTGTGTGTGTGTGTGTGTGTGTGCGCGTGTGTGTCTGTATGTATCTATGTATATGAATGTAGTGAGCGCTGAAACAATGGGTTCTTTTATTAGATTAAATAACTTTATGGATAGGGATGACAGGAGGTAGTAAAGGACATGGAACTGCCTAGTGCTGCAGCCTTTATTGTATCTTGCAGTCTTCTCCATTCTTATGTTAAAGAGAATCCTTTGAGGCCTACAGAAGGACGACATCCTTGAACGAACCAGGTAAAACGAGATGATGCAGACGCCTGCCTTCGCACTTAAGTTCGACCAAAATTCGTCTTCTCCAAAAATCAGAAAAAGTCTCCAATATTGAGAACAAAAAATAAAAATAAAATGGATCGATTGATTCGGTTGAACGTCGAGAACTCCCTCCTCTCAGGAGGCTAGTACGATGCCCCTTACAGAGGACATTGCAGCGTGGAATTTTTAATAACCCATGCTCTTGGTCCAACTCGATTTTGGCGGAGTTCGAACTGCCGTCACCTCGACCTCCGCCGCAAGTAGCGACGCTCTAACCCGCTTGGCCAGCGAGCATCCTCAAAGAATATATTTTCATAAATTTGTCGTCTGGTCATCGGAACTTTGTGCTGTGCTGTACTTCGCGGCGACGGCGGCGGCGGCGGCAGCTGGAGCAGCAAATTAGGTGAAAGAGGGGAAGGGTTAGCCAAGGCTGGCATGATCATTTACCTTTTCGTTGGGGAGTGGGGGGGGGCTTCCCTCAGTTGAATGAAATGGCCTTGCGCCGGGTTAGGTTAGGAGGAAGGGTTGAAATGCAACGAGAGTCGATGGCTCTTAGGGCTCTCATAAAGAGCCAAGTGAGAGTTTGTCAAGGTGAGAGCAGAAAAGAGCACAGAGGGCGGAAGAAGCGCCCGGGACCCTCTGACCCTTAACCGGCTGTCGTGGCCCCTTCCCCCCCCCCATTGCCTTTTCCCCGTCAGCCCCCCAAACATGTCGCCCTCAACTGTACAGCTGGTTGTTGGAGCGGGGGGGGGGAGGGCCGGACCGGGCGGAACGAGGGGGGGGGGAGTCGAGTGTCTGGGCGACGGGGTGGTTATTAGGAAGCCCCCCACCCCCCCAAATGAAGAGGCAGGAGTGAAGAAAGGTCGGGTCTTACGTGGGGGGGGAGAGGGTTGGGGGGAAGCGGGCAAGAAAGGAGAGGAAGGAAGAGAGAGAGAGAGGAGAGGAAGGGTAACGGGGAAGAAAGGGAGGAGAAAAGGGAGAGGAATTATAGCAGAGGAGCTTAGGAAGGGGGTGGGGCGGGGTGGGGTGGGTGTCATCGTTCGAGATGGGAGGGCTGCTACGGAGATCCACAAGATCGTCTGGCAGCGGCAAATAGTGCCCACCGTTAGCTACAGAAGTAGAAGAAGAAGCAACTGCTGCTGCAGCTGCCCAGCGGCAGAGTGGGTCCGCCCCGTGTGTATGAGTGTGGCCTGACTGATCATATGTGTTGGCATTTCCCGAGTGTTGCTGGACGACCGCAGCAGAAGAACCTCGTTAAGAAACTTGGGCACAATAAATGTCTTGTTGACAATGTTCAAGTGAGCCCAGCAGTACAGATCATGTCAGGTTGATACTCGAACACCTAGAAAGATGCACAAAAAAAAACATGATACAGAGGGCGTGGTATCACGGCACTCCCTTAGGCCTTAATCACCCTAATTGATATTTTCTGTAAATTAACGAGGCTGTCGCGTTAGGTTCTTTTCAAATCAGAGGGAGGTGAAATATCCTGAACATTTTTCATTAACATATTTTATTACAAAATCTTGTTCGTGTATGAAAATATCACAATTGAGTATTAAACTATTTTATACAGGTATGGAAGGCAGATGTGGGGGGAGTGAACATGAGGGGACGTCCTAGGATGAGGTGGATGGATGGGGTGAAGGGGGCTTTGGGGAAGAGGGGAATGTCTGTTAAGGAAGGACGGGAGAGGACAGAAGACAGGGGTGAATGGAGAATGGTTGTATATGGATGATGATGTGATGCATGAGGTGGAATGGGCGGGGGGATGGGGGTGAGGTAGTATGTGTGAGCAAAATTTGACGCAGCCCGAAGGGATTTTTCCCCGTCTTCTCCTTTTATGCAATGGGGGGACGGAGAGGGGGGGTCGCCGATTTAATGAAGCGGCCTTGCTGTGGATGTGCTGTGTCTTGCGACACTGCTTCTGACCCAGGGCAGTGGACAAGATGCAGGGATGACCCGTCATCCAGGAGGTGCTAAGATAAGAGGGAAGAGGGAGGGTGGAGGGGTGTGGAGTGTATTCAGGGATGGAATGGGTGGGAATGATTGTATGCCTTTTCCTTTTTGGCTACCTCCCTTGTAAGAGGGAAAAAGCCTTGGTATATGTATGTATGTATGTATGTATGTACTTATTGACAAAACCACTAATTACCTAGGGAGGGTGTGAGGCATGGTCGTCAACCTCGGAAGCATTGACAATGCTATTGATGTCAATAACTATATAAATGTTTACGGATGCGAGGGAGGGGGGGGGGTGAGGGTGTCTGTTCCCTTTTGTTTTGTTTATGATTCGTCTGCATGTGCATGTGGTGGTACCAGGCGGTCCGAGACGGCCCAAAATCACATGACTGACGGGCAGGAACTGTATGTGATGAAGTCTTGTATACGTTTGAATGTTTTTATACGTCCGTCCATGCAGGTGTGGTGATTTGAATTAATTCGCTCGGCGACAGTCAAGAAAAAACGAAAGGACTACCTGGCATGGAAGGGTGAGGGGCCCCAAGTTCATAGATCGAGTTCAAGGAACAGGGACTGTGGGCGTGACCTCGCCTTCGTCGCGGTTTCGAGGTCATTGACCCAATGTCCGCAGTCTGGTTATTGTGTTGTTGAGCGGTGGCCTCGCTTCTTCAGGGACGCCTGACCACGGGCGGCCTCGGCGCACAGACCGGTGTGCATGGCTGCGTATGTGTACGTACACGCGTGGGTGCACATATATACACGCGTCGGCGTGTATGTGTGTAAACGTTAGCGTACATATGATTCACCACGGTCTTGGATCATGTGTTCGACTCGTGATCGACAAGTATCACCCTCCCGGATCAGAGCTCAGTGCTCGTATATGGCGTGGGTGCATATGTGCACGCGCGGGGGAGCATATATGTACATTGGGTACCCATGTGTGTGTACACGCTTGGTGCCGCGGCACGCATGCGTCAGGGCGTCCGTGCAAGGTGTGGTTGGTTGCCTTTGCATCCGTGTACGGGCGCCTCGGCCTCGGGACGGACGGACTGACTGACTGGCAAGTGGCAGGCAGGCAGGCAGGCGGGCAGGCACGCACGCACGGAGGGGAGGGGTGACTTTCGTGGAAGGAATGGAGAACAGGGATGGAAGTAGCACTGAGAGAAGGATGGATTTCTCTCTCTCTCTCTCTATCTCTCTCTCTCTCTATCTATCTATCTCTATCTCTCTTTCTCGCTCGCTTTCTCTTTTTCAGATTGAATAGTATCGTCTGGACTCTAGCCAGAATAAAATGATAAAGTATTTAATGGGAGTGAAGTGGTGAGGGTCTACAAGGACTGTATCTTTGAACTGCATTCAAGTGAGGCCTGGCGGCGGCGGCGGCGGCGGCGGCAGCAGGCCGAGTGGCCCCCGTCAGCCCCCGTAAAGGTGTCCCGGAAGGGTCGGGTTCGAGGCGTGACGGGGAAAGGCAAGGAAGGAAGGAAGGCTTCTTTTGGGAAAGACTGAAGGCTGAGAAAGGTCCTCCTCCTCCTCCTCCTCCTCCTCCTCCTCCTCCTCCTCCTCCTCCTCCTACCCTCCTCCTCCTCCTCCTCCTCCTCCTCCTCCTCCTCCTCGGGAAGGAGCGATCCTGGGGGACAGGGGAGTCGGGGACTCGAACTCGCCCATCTCCTCCCCCACTTTAGGGCGATATGAGGAGACCACTTGGCGTCTGGAGAGGCCACTTAGGGTGGGAAAGACCTGTGAGGAGTTGAGGGAGAGTTGGAGATGATGATGATGTCTTGAAGAGAGCCTTTTGGGCCCGTGCAAGGGAGTCGACGGGGAACTATGGATTTATTTATTTCATCATCATTGCTATTATTTATTTGTCATATTATCATTATTATCATTTAATCTTGTTATTTTGATGTATTACTATTTAGGATGGAGCCTTTCCATGTAGAAGTGAATAAAAAGGTACAATGTCTGACGTCATAATTTTCTCCATGAGGGTAGTGACGGCGACACTCCTGGAGTTCTGGCACTCGTGCATGACGTCACCTCTCTGCACGAGGAGTGACGTCATGATGGGCTGGGGGCACGGTGACATAGTTGTCCACGCGGCAAGTGATGTCATAGATCACGAGGTAGACCTTGATATGACGTCACTGGGTCACTTGGGGAGTGACGTCAAAAAACATGAATTAGGTCTTGGAATGACGTCATTCTTCTCCACGTGGAAAGTGACGTCATGGGAGTAGAGGCTGACGTGGCGTCATTGTTATCCACGAGCAAGTTGACGTCATATCCGGGTAGTGGTGGTTGCGGGGGTTGGGGAGGGAGGGGGCTCCTCTCCTTGAATTTGACGTGTGAGGAAGAGAGCACGGAAAAGAGAAGGTTCTCTTTCCGTGTCGCTCTTTATTTGGGCCGCGGAGAATACTGCCATTTCGGAGAAAGGGCTGTCCTCATATCGGACTTAAGTTAAGAGGGAGAGAGAGAGAGAAAGAGAAAGAGAACGAGAAAGGAGTGGGGACGAAAACTGTGTGTGTGTGTGTGCGTATGTGCATACATATACACACACGAACACCCATGCACGCACATGCACACACACACATATGCCAACACACACGCACATGCACACACACGCACAGACATGCACACACACATACACACGCACACTCTCATACACACACGCGCGCACACACACGCGCGCACACACACACACACACACGCACATGCATACACACACATACGCACACACACACACGCACATGCATACAAAGGATTACAAAGGCGGAGCATGCCGACAGGAGACCTTTTGATCCATATCTAGGTCGGATAAAAAAAAAAAAAATCATAATAATAAATTAAAACTATAATAATGTAAAAATAACAAATAAAATACATAAATAAATGCATAGGTATAGTTGAATAACAAACAAAAAGGTAAATAGTAAATGATTATGAATTGACATATAACTAATAATAAATGAAAATCAGACAGACAAATGATAACAAAACAAAACCAAATAATATAAAATAAATTATAATCATTACAGCATCTTGCTTAGGTGTTTATCTAAATGATTCTTAAAGCTTTGAACTGAACTACATTGCACTACCTGTGCAGGAAGTTTATTCCATTCATTAACTACACGGTTGGCAAAGTTGTTTCTACCTACTACCAAATGAATCTATTTCCGGACAGTTTGAGACCATTGTTTCTTGTCTGATTCTCATTCAATGTGAAAATTTGGTCACTTTTGATGTTGTCAATTCCCTTTAAAATCTTAAAGACCTGTATCAAGTCACCTCTGAGTCTACGCTTTTTTAGGGAAAACAGATTCATGTGTTTTAATCGATTTTCGTATGATTTATTTTTGATATTTGGAATCAGTTTTGTGGCTCGCCGTTGTACTTTTTCCAGTCTGTCAATGTCTTTAATGAGATTCGGTGACCATACGGAAACAGCATATTCCAAATGTGGACGACCTAACGATTTATATAGCTTGTTAATGAGTGATGGACTTTTGAAATCAAAAGATCGCGCAATCAGTCCTAGAATCTAATTTGCTTTCTCAGAGGCTGAAATACACTGCTTGGATGATTTGAGGTCGTTACTGATAATTACGCCGAGATCTTTTTCACTATCCACTTTTGTTAACTAATTTCCAAATAACTTGTAATCGCTCTTACTGTTATTTTTACCTATGTGCATTACCTTGCATTTACTTGTGTTAAATTTCATTAACCACTTTTCAGACCATTGCTGTAATTTATCTAAATCTTCTTGAATATGTAATTGGTTTGAGTGATCATTTGCCACTCCGCACAGTTTTGTATCATCAGCAAATTTGGAAACTGTAGATTTTAGTCCATGGTCTATATCATATATACTATGAATAGAAGTGGCCCAAGAACGGAACCCTGAGGAACTCCACTTGTAACATTTTTCCATCTAGAAGTTTTTCCATTTAAAACAACTCTCTGTTTTCGACCATTCAACCAATTACTAGTCCAACCTAATAGGCTACCACTTATTCCGTGTAAAGCTAATTTAGTAAGTAGTCTTTCGTGTGGGACGGTATCAAAAGCTTTTGCAAAGTAGATATATTAAATCTATATTGTTTCTTTTGTCATAATTCGAGATAACTGTGTTGTAGAATTCGAGTAAGTTAGTTACGCAAGAACGTTTCCGTCTGAAACCATGCTGGCTATCATTTATCAAACGGTTACTTTCTAAATGATGTTCGATAGCATCTCTGATGATAGTTTCCATTATTTTTCCTACTTATAGGCCTATAGTTATTTGGCTTCTTTTTGTCACCTTTTTTGAATATGGGAGTAACGTTAGCTAGCTTCCATTCTCTTGGAACATCTCCGGATATGATGGATTTCTTGAAAATAATTTCTAATGGAACAACAATCTAATTTTTCATTTCCTTTAAGATTCTTGGATGCCAACCGTCAGGCCCTAGTGTTTTATTAACTTTGAGTTTATCTATACACCTTTTATTTTTTTCTTTTGTTATATTTACCGTAGTGAGTAAGTTTACCCTAGACTTTTCACAGGTTTCAGTTTGGAATTCACTTTGAGGTGTTTCGTTTACGAATACCGAGCTAAAATAATTGTTTAATATATTACACATTCCTTCATTTGAATATTCAAGTTGACCGTCAGCAGATAATAGTGGACCAATGTGATTCCTAATAACATTTTTATCTCTAATGTAACTATAGAATTCTTTGGGATTCTTTTTGAATTTGTCAGCGATGTTCATTTCGTATTGTCGTTTTCTTTTTCTTATTGTCTATTCTAAATCTCTCTGTATTGATAAATAACTTTCATAGTCATTAGATGCACTCGAGCACTTATATTTCTTATAAGCCTGTCTTTTCTTAGCAATACTTTTTTCAGTTTCTTTGTCGAGCCACTTTGGGCGAGCCTGATTTGGGGGACGTCTGTCCTTAAAAGGAATGTAAGTTTGAATCATCCTAGTGAGCGTATTTTGAAATATTCCCCCCCCCCCACACACATATATATATATATATATATATATAATTGTGTGTGTGTGTGTGCGTGCATATATACACATACATATGTATATAAATATATTACATTATATGACTGTGAATGTACTATACACAGATGTGAAGCACGAACATTCATTTTGATAAAACGTCAATATAATTACGTATGTGATTTGGATAAACAGGCAGGTATAAGCAGCAGCAGCAGCAGCAGATGGGGTGCGCATCGCTGCCTCTGGTGCCCTGGGGAGGGCGTGCGGGCGGTGCCGAAGCCAGGAGGAGGAGGAGGAGGAGGAGGGCGCTTCGCCGCCGCCGCCGCCGCCGCCTCGACTACTAGGCCGCCCGCCCGCCCGCCCGCCCGCCGCTCCGAGCGCTCGTATTTATAAACGTAGGGAGTTTTGTTGGGTGGGGGTGAGGGGTGGGTGGGGAGTCGAATCCGCGGCTCTTTCTCTCTTTTTTTTTTTCCTCTTTTCCCCGTTATTTTTTTTACCGCTCACTTTTCTTTCGTTTTTTCTTTCCCCTTTCTCTATCTTGATGTCGTTCTTCTTTTATTTTGTCCATTTCTTCGTTCGAACTTCTTTTTCTTGCTCTCCTTGTTCTTTCTCTCTTTTTCTTGCTCTCATTGTTCTTCCTCTTTTTTCTTTTTCCTCTTTTGTTTCGTTTTTCTCCTTCCCCATTTTCTTCCTTGCTCTCGTTCTTCTTCTTCTGTTTTCTGCCTCTCTCTCTCTCTCTTTTTCTCCTGTTACTCTTTCACTTTTTCCTCTATATCTGTCATTCTCTCTTCTTTCTTTTTCTGCTTGAATCATTTTCAGTTTCTTGTCTATCTTTGTTTCCTTCCTTCCTTCCTTCCTTCATTTGGACCTCCCCCCCTCCCCCGCTGCCCTCGTCTCGCAGTCTCCCTCTTTACTCTTTTTCCCACCCACTCCCTCTCCCTCCGCCACTACCTCCCTCCCTCTCTCACTTTCTTCCTCCCTCACTTCCTCATTCACTCCCTCCCTCTCTCCCCACCTCCCTCCCTCCCCACCTCCCTCCCTCCCCACCTCTCTCCCTCCCCACCTCTCCCTCTCTCTCTACCTCCCTCCCTCTCTCTCCCTCTCCCTCTCTCTCCCTCTCTCTCCCTCTGCCTCTCTCTCCCTCTCTCTCCACCTCCCTCCCTCCCTCTCTCCCCACTTCCCTCCCTCCCTCCCTCTCTTTCACCTCCCTCCATCTCTCCCTCCCTCCCTCTCTCACTTCCTCCTACCCTCCCTCTCTCACTTTTATCTCTCTCTCTCTCTCTCTCTCTCTCTCTCTCTCTCTCTCTCACTCTCTCTCACTCTCTCTCTCTCTCTCTCTCTCTCTCTCTCTCTCTCTCTCTCTCTCTCTCTCTCTCTCTCTCTCTCTCTCTCTCTCTCTCTCTCTCTCCCCTTTATGCAGAAATACATTTAATAATCGACAACGATGCATTTGCTGCTGCTGCTGCTGCTGCTGCTGCCGCCGCCGCCGCCGCAGCCCTGGTAACCGTGGGTGGGTGGGGGTGGGTAGGTGTGGGGGTGGGAGATGACAGTTTCGGGTGTCCGCGGTATTGCGCGGCTCTGTCCGGGCGGCGGCGGCGGCGGCGTTTTGTAGAAAAAGAAGAGCCGTGGGTGGCTGGCTGGATTGGTGAAGGCGTAGTAATTAGTAATCTAGTGTTTTGTCCCTGTTGGAAGTCTTCTTCGTCCATTGGGTTCGAACTCAGGAATGAGAAGGCGGCGGTCGGAGTTAGTTTTCTAGTTAAGTGGTAAGCACGATTTTTTTTGTTTTGTTTATTCTTTATTTTATTGTATAGATATATAGTATGTATATGAATACATAGGTATGTATATATGTATGCATTTGAGTATACCAAAATGTATATGTATGTATACAAAAGTGCAGACGTGTATCCATAAGTACGAGTAATCTATGTATACTTATGACACGCAGTCAGACACAAATACACACACACGCATACGTACACACGCGCGCGCATATATTAGTTTTAAGTTCTCATCTGGGAGGGTCATTGTCGATCGCGAGTCTAGCACGTGATCCAAGACCTACTTTAACGTTATCATACTGGCTAGCGTCAGTTGATTTTATTATCATTGTTATGAGTTCCGTAGACGATCACGTGGAGTCGAGGTGTGTGTGTGTGTGTGTGTGTGTGTGTGTGTGTGTGTGTGTGTGTGTGTGTGTGTGTGTGTGTGTGAGGAGTATAGTATGTATGTATGTATGTATATATGCGTGGATATTAGGTGTAAATATGACTTTGCAGTTTTGTGGACGAGTTGTCCGTGGACGAGATGTCCGTGGACGAGATGTCCTACAATCGTATATATGTATGGTGCGTCTTCTGTTGTACCGTACTTGGTTGGGCCTGTGACCTGACCTCGGACGCAATCCGGTCCGGTCCGGTCCTGGGTCAACCCCCTGGTGTGGGGTCGATGGGTCGATGATCTCGGTTCTGGGAACCCCTCCCTCCCTCCCTCCTCACCCCTACACTTCCTTCCTCTCCCTCTTCTCTCCCCCCCCCTCCTTCCCTTCTCTCCTCTCCCTCCTTCCCCTCTCTCCTCTCCCTCCTTCCCTTCTCTCCTCTCCTCGCCCTTACTCGCCTCCCCCCTCAACCCCCCCCCTGCAGGTGCCCATGGAGGGAGGGTCTCTCGTCCTGATTTCATCCGGGGAAGTTTGTCGTCACCCGTGAAGGCCATTGACATGGTCAAACGATTTGGGAAACACAGTTTGTCAGACGAGTGTTTGAAGTTGTTTGACCGTGTGAATGGAGTACTTGGTTGTCAAATACGCTTGACAAACGTGTTTGACGTCCGAATACCCCATTCACACGCTCAAACATCACTTCATACACTTGTTTGACAAACCGTTTGACCGTGTCATTGGCCCTTAAGGACGACCTCAGGCTGCAGGTGATGACCGTCCCTTTCCTCCTCCTCCTCCTCCTCCTCCTCCTCCTCCCGCCGGCGATGGATTGCAGTTCGACCTTGACTGGCCTCGATGGATCCTCAACTCGCAGTCAGGCAGACCGACACCGACCGACCGACCGACCGACTGGCCTGCCTGCCTGCCTGCCTGCCTGCCTCCCTCTCAGCAGCCCACGTGATGAGGCAGGCATGACCCACCGTCGGGAAGGATCAAACCTCAATATTGCAAAAATGTTAATGGGACTAGGCGCCAGCAGGGGGACTAGGCACCGGTCGTGCTGCTCAAGAGCGACACCGTTGTTGTTTAGGGAGACAGCAGCAGCAGCAGCAGCACGGAAGCACAATTGTTCGACAACACATCCCCTCATATATGAATTGTGCCGGGGGGGTGGGGGGGGGTGGCGCGGTTCCGACACTACTCGTTCGTTCGTCTCGGCGTCAGTCATTTCGTCCATTCGCAGTAGTCCGTGTTCATCAGTCCAGTCCTGAGTCAATCCCATTCGTAGCGTCCGTCAGTTTGAAATAAATCTAAATATGCCACTGCATGTTCACTTCGGTCTGTACACGTGTGTGTGTGTATTCACTTGGTCTTTGGATCACGTGTTGGACTCGTGATCGACAGCTATTTCCCTCCTGGAAGAGAGCTCAGAGCTCGTAGGTCCGATCCATGGGTAATGCTATGACCTTGCACACACACACACACCCAACTCCCCGCCCACGAGAGTTGGAGTAACACCCCTCAGCGCTGCGATACTGATATTATTTCAGCCCCGGGCGAGGATCGAACCCGGACCTCCGTAGTGGCAGGCCAGAGCTCTAACCACAGCGCCATGAGAGGTGTGTGTGTGTGTGTGTGTGTGTGTGTGTGTGTGTGTGTGTGTGTGTGTGTGTGTGTGTGTGTGTGTGTGTGTGTGTGTGTGTGTGTGTGTGTGTGTGTGTGTGTGTGTCTGTTAAGACATGACCAACCCTATTCCATCAGAAACGAGCAGATACACTGATGTAGTGAGTTGATTTTACATTTATACATGTAAAATGTAGGAACACACGCACGCACGCACGCGCGCACACACACACACACACACACACACACACACACACACACACACACACACACACACACACACACACACACACACACACACACACACACACACACACGCACGCACGAACATGTGATGTAGTAATTGTTGTTGTTGTTGTTGGTTTGGAGAGGAGGCTCTTCTAATTGGCAACCTGGATGGGCAGACTCCTCCTCCTCCTCCTCCTCCTCCTCCTCCTCCTCCTGAAGCTGTGCGTAATGGAACTGCCATTTATTTATTTAATTATCTTATTGTAAATTCTTTTATTTTTATTTATTTTCTTTTTGTTTTACCCTAGTTTCTTGTTATATTTGATTTGATTAAATTTTTAATTTTTAATGTTATTTTTGTATTTATTTTCTTGTTTTGACTTGTATTTTTTTCTTGATTTTATTTATTTTATATATTACTTAATTATTTGGCTTGATTTCATTGTACTTTTTTACCTCGGACGTCTGTTGTCGTAATGTGGTGGCAAGGCAAGGGTCGAGCCCCTTTGGCCCACTGGGAAGTCTCATACCCTTCACACCCGTTAGCACACGCATACACACACGCACACACACACGCACGCGCGCACAAACACACACACACACACACACACACACACACACACACACACACACACACACACACACACACACACACACACACACACACACACACACACACACACACCTTCCAAGACCCCACCCCCCCGTTAGCCGGCAACGATGCCCGGGGCCACCCGTCGTTCCTTGGCGGGTGGCATCCTTGGAGGAGGAGGAAGAAGATGAAGAGGAGGAAGAAGAAGGGGTTAAGGAAGAAAAGGAGGAAGAAGAAAAAGAGAAGGAAGAAGAGGAGGAGGAAGATGAGGAGCAGAAAGAAGGTGAGGAGGAGGAATAAGAAAAGGACGAGGAAGAGGAGGAGGAATAAGAAGAGAAGGACAAGGAAGAGGAGGGAGAAGAGGAGGAATAAGAAGAGAAGGACGAGGAAGAGGAGGAAGAAGACGAGGAGGAGGAGGAGGAGGAGGAGGAAGACCATGGTGAATCACATATACACGCGCGCGCGCACGCACACACGGAAAGTTATACAATTGTCTATCCGTAGTTTTTCGATAAAGTTGCCCTTGTACGAGATATATACGGGCCCCCTCCCCCTCCCCCTGCCAGAGAGAGAGAGAGAGAGAGAGAGAGAGAGAGATCTGGGGCAACGGAGTGTCCTGAGCTTGGTTAGGATGTTCGCTGGCCGAGCGGGTTAGAGCGTCCCTACTTGCGGCGGAGGTCGAGGTGACGGCGGTTCGAACCCTGCCGCCAACGAGCTGGTCCAAGGGCATTATGGTTCGTTCCATTCCACGCTACAAAGTCCTCTGTAAGGGGCACCGTCCAGGCCTCCTGATCGGGGGGAGTTCGCCAGGTTAAACACAGTCGGAATCCTAATCTTGGTTAGGATTTTCAAAGTAGCACCTTTCCTGGTGTGTGTGTGTGTATGTGTGTGTGTGTGTGTTTGAGAGAGAGAGAGAGAGAGAGGGGCTACCATAAGAAGTAAAAATAAGTAAGGCTAGAGAGGGAGGGAGGGAGGGAGGGAGAGTAGGAAGTCCTTTGGTAGGCAACGGTATGTGGTACCTCCCCTTGTTCTTCCTCGCAGTGAGTTTCTCTTTTACTTCCTCTTTCTCTCTTCCCTCCTCTCTTTTATTCCCTTTTCTCTTTTCGATCTCCTCACGTTCCCCTCTGTCTTTACCTTCCTCTTCTCCTTTATCCACTTATCTTTGCCTTCCCTCTGCTCCTTCTCCTGTTCAAGTTCTCTTTTCCTTTTCTCCTCCTTCCCTCTTACCCTTCCCCACGCTCTCTCTTTTTCTTTCTTCTTCCTCCTCCTTACTTTGACTTGTTTTTCCTCTCCTTCCCTCTCACCCTTCCCCTCCTTCCCTCTTACCTTCTCTCTCCCTCTCTCTTGTCTTTCCCTCTCTCTTGTCGTTCCTCTTTCCCTCTCTTTACCTCTTATCTTTCCTCCCCTCTCCTTACCTCTTGCCCTTCCTCTCCTTACCTCTTGCCCTTCTCCTTTTCTCTTACGCTTCCTCCTCTTCCTTCCTTCCTTCCCTGTTGTCCTTACTCTCGCCTTCCTTCCCTCTTGTCCTTCCTCTCCTTCACCTCGACCCGACCACTTCCTGACGGTCCTTCCTTCCTCTCATCCTACGCATATCATTGGCTTCATCACACACGTACTGTTTACACACTGAACACAGGCACTCTTTGGCACGGGGGCGCCGGGGTGGGTGTGCAACAGGCGCCCATCCGCCCGTCCACCCACAACTTGGCGAGGATGGCAGTGGGCCCGTGAGCGAGCGAGCGAGCGAGGTGACCAGATTTCTCGAGCGGGAACATGCTAGAAGACAACAGCTGAAATGATGCTAAATTTACAAAGAACAACAACAACAACAACAACTCAGTCTTCTGTTCCTCACAATACGTTCGGTTTCTGTTATAGTTTTTGATGAATGTTGTTTTACGGGACAATGATGATGCAAAATTTGGCACAATTCTGCTAAATAGGGTCACCCTGCCCCGTGACACGCCATTGGGCAGCAGCGTGCATCCCGTTTTCTTCAAACTGAGTCATGGCAGGGAGGAATAGACGTCCCCTTCATGCGACGACGTGATATCAGAATGAGGCGGCTGTGATCAAGACTGACACGCGCATAATGCCAGCATATACACAGTTGGCACACGCGCGCACACACTTGTATACACACACTCTCTCGTACATAATGTGTGTTTGTAGAGATAAAAGAAAACGGTGTTCAGTTGTACACAAGCGCACACACGTGCGCGCGTACACACACACACACACACACACACACACACACACACACACACACACACACACACACACACACACACACACACACACACACACACACACACACACACATGTGTATGTAGATTTTCTTTGTATATTTGTGCGTTTGTATGTGCATATTTACTGTGTATGCAATACAAGAACGATTATATGCAAACGAAACTATTATGAAATACAATTTTTTTTCTTTTGGTGAAATATTTTCAGATTTTTATTTCTATCCTCAATACCTGCCGGTAACAATAGCTTACATTAGCAATCATAACACGTAGGGCAAAGGTGACGGGTGTGGTGGCTGCTGGGCGCCTTCTGACCTACTCTCTCTCTCTCTCTTTCTCTTTCTCTCTATTGCGCTCTCTCGATAATATTTCTCGGTTGTTTATCATGTGTGTGTGATTCACCATGATCATGGATCACGTGTTGGTCTCGTGATCGACAGCTATTACCCACCCGGATGGGAGCTCACAGCTCGTATACGAGTATGACCGATCTATGGGTAATGCTGTGACCTTGCACACACACACACACACACACACACACACACACACACACACACACACACACACACACACACACACACACACACACACACACACACACACACACACACACACACACACACACACACACACACACACACACACACAGAATCATGAAAGGCGTGGAAGTCCTTGATAGAGAGGACTTACTAAATTGGGATAAGAGATGTACAGTACAAGGGAACATGAAAAGAAGGTCAAGAGTGACAGTTATAGAAGACCTGAAAAAGAACGGCTTTCCCCCACAGACAGAGGGGTGGATGTGTGGAACACACTGGACGAAACAACGATAGTGTGTGCAAAAACTATACACGAATTTAAGAGCAGTTTAGACACTGCGAGATACAGAGACGGGACACCACAAGCGTAGCTCCCCTTCCCGTAAGATACAGCTAGGTAAATACACACACGCGCGCGAACTCGGACCAATGTATTAGCGGTTGCGAACGGTACCACTGCGCCGTCGAGCCTTGTGGGTGACGGCGGCAGCCATTTATATTCAGTTGGTGAGGGAGTAGTCATCGCTGCATTTTCCTTTCCAATATTGGAAACTTCTGAATATTAGAAAATTTTGAGTATTGGAAACTCCCCAATATTAGAATTTTTCGAATATTGGAAATTTCTTTCCAATAGAGAGAACTCTACACGAGAAAATCTGTCGGTAGCAGTAGTAGTAGCACAGCAAAGGCGAACAAAAAGAGTATTGTTGCTGCTGCTGCCGCCAGATCTTTTTTTCGGTATTTATGACAGAGAAGGTTTGAAGCCCAACGATATCTGAGAGGATATTTTGAGCATAGCTCTTTCTTCTCTCTTTTCTATTTTCATTGGCTCTTTATAGAGAGTTCGCTCTCTTGCTCTACTTAGGTCGTCTCGAGTTGGAAAGCAATCGAACTGGTGGCCTCGTCGGAAGAAGCCTGCTGCTGATGGTCTCGCATTCGCCTACTTGTGGGTTCGAGTCCCGCATTCACTCCTCTCCAACAGTCCCTGAAGCGCATCATCGTACGTAGGGCAAAGGTGACTAACGGCTTCGGCCGCAGCTACTACTCGGCGCCTCCTGGCGCAGGAAGATCATCGATTGCCTTTGGCTGGTGCTGGAAAGCCCTTCAAGAACTCTAGATATATATGTCGGAAGTTCCGCTCCTAATAACCGAAATTGATTTGTCATTTAATACTTGGAAGGCGTTACGCCAACCCGCGTGAACGGAAACTAGAGGAAATGATCTCTCTCTTTCTCTCTCTCTCTCGCCCTGTCTTTCTATGTGTGTGTGTGTATATTTATGCCCGTGTACGTGTACTATATGTGCGCACACAAACTATGCCACCCTGTCCGTCCCAGGGGGATGAACTAAAGGCAGAGCGACCGAGACCCCTAAATAAAATCGCCTGACGACAGCACTCATCTTCAGGACGTGGGCGGCTCGCTCTTCCTCCTTGTGCCGCCGCCGCCGCCGCCTCCGCCTCCGCTCAGGAGGATCTTCTCTCGGATGATGGCGCTTCGGTCGGTTCTGCGTTTCCTCCTCCTTGCCTCTTCCTCCTCCTATTCCTCCTGTTTCTCCTCCTCTTCCACCCCAACTTGGTGGACTCCTCCTCCATCTTGGGTGTGTGTGTGTGTGTGTGTGGGTGGCTAGTTTCCCGCCCCATCAGACCCTCTTCTTAGTTCTTGCGGTTCCCCTCCAGATCCAAACAAGAACAGGTCACTTCACTTCACTTCGGAAAGACAATGAAACATACCAACTGCCACCTTGCGCATCTCCTCGTGACGTCATGTCGTTGGGTTTCTTTGTACAAGTGAACAGACCTGTTCTTGGTTGGACTTTTGACCCCCCCCCCCCTCGCCCTCGGTGACTGACCACGGGACCATCAGTCAGGGATGCCCCTCCCCCTCCCGTCCCCTCCCCCTCCCCTCCCGTCCCCTCCCCTCCCCTCTCCTCTCCTACCTACCTTACCTCTCTATCCCATCCCCACTCCACCCTCCCTCCCTCCCTCCCTCCCTTCTCTCACCCTCCCCGTCCCCTCTCTTATCCTTCCCTACCCAACCCTCCCCCTGCCTTCCCAGTCCCTCCCTCCTTCCCTCCCTCCCTCCCTCCCTCCCTCCCTCCCTCCCTCCCTCCCTCCCTCCTTTCCTCCCTCCGTCCTCCATCTAGTGCCAGGCACTTGTGTTGCGTATGCCACTCGGTGCCAGCCAGCCAGTCAGCCAGCGAAAGTTTTGGTGCCATTGTCGATGTACTCGAGTCACGGGGTGGACCGGCGGGGTAGGGGTGGGGTGGGGGTGTCGGGCTGGGTTAGGGGGGAGAGGTGTGGCTGCTGTTTTGCTAAGTGTTGCTGTTAGAAGTATAGTTTGCATTTACTAAGATGACATTCCTCGCTAATCAATCGGGAGTGAAATTTGTGAAGAATTTCCTTCCAAACGTGAAGAACATCTAGGAAATCTGGAAAAAGAAAAAAAATTAAGATTTTTCAATTCAAAACCAACTGTTTGTTTGGGAACATTGGTGAAGGCAGTCCCCGCCAGGGTAAAATGGACGAGCCTCGTAAGCATAGAAATATCTCCTCTCAGGTGTGGACGGGCAGGAGAGAAGAGAAAAGAGAGAGGTGAACTGCTGACAACGAATAGAAATGAAGAGTCGGATTGCACTTGCCCCCTTACTCGTCAAAATCATGTCGTTGGGTTTCGTTCTTCAAGTGAACCGACCTGTTCTTGTTCGGACTTTGGATCGCCTCACCCTCATGTCACAACATGGAAGGGCTAAACGAAAGCAAAATTGCTTTTGTTGTGTATAATCGTTATTTATGTCTTTTTCCATTTTTGTGCTCGTGATAAAACCTGCCATTGTATAAATACTGCTGTCTGAGAGCGGGAGGGAGAGGGGGTGAATGGGAATGGGAATGGAATGGGTGCGGCGACTGGAATTACGCCTTTCGACTTTGGCTACAGCCACCCCCCCCCCTGGTAAGGGGGAAAGAGCCCTTGGTATATATACGTATGTATGAAACTAAATGACAAATATATCTCGAGGGGTTGGAAAGTTTGTATCTGTGTATGAAGTATATCACAGGTATTCATGTATACGGGTGCATTTCCATGAAAACATTCTTGTTTATAAAAATGATGTGTCTGGATACTTCACTGCAATAACAGAAGAGGGTAAAGGGAACATGCCAAAAGCTTTTGTTAAAGAGTTCTCTTATGTTATAGACAGATGAAGGTATTGAAAAACTTCCCAAAACGGCGTGAGTGTTGTGAAGCTATAGTTACACCCTTTTTGTTCTTTATTTTTAGAGAACTCAAGAGATTACATAACCAATAGCATCATGGTTATATATCGCTCGAGTGGCAAAGCGATGAATAAGGATAATTCAGTTTTGCTCTTGCGTTGCTCTTGTGGAGTTGTGGACAGTGAAAAGGTCTTCTTCCATTGAATGGCAAAGCTCCTCGAGGAATCCGTCGAACCAATTATGAGAATATGGACAGTTAGATCCGGTAGAGACAAGTGTGCGCCTATTCAGCTTTCAAACTTAAAAACGTAACGGTTTTCAGTCGCGCAACGGAAAACTCTTGCTTTTCGCTACAAAGAGGAGGAAGAGCGGCGGAAAAGAGGAGAGCTCTTCAAAGTTGGATACTACGTCAGATCCTCTCCCTTTCCCTTCCCTTCCCTTTCCCCACCCCCTCCCTTCCCCTCCCTTCCCTCCAACGAGAGTGGCCATGGAGAGAGACTTCCGGTGTGCAGGGTCTTCCAGAGGGCATCTAAGCGTCCCTTAATGCCAGAAACTCCCGAAGGACGAAGGCGGTGCAGGATTTTCGGCTCTCTGAAGGAAGTCACCAGAATGTCTCGAAGTCTCTCCCACAGCAAGAAACCTCGCCCCAATCTCTCCCTCGATCTCTCCCACCGGGCGTCCATGCCCAGCCCCCCTCTTCCGCCCTCGAAGAGAACCAACCTGAAGCACACCAACAGCGTTTCTATCCCGATGTCCTACTCTCTGGGCTCCTCCACGCCGACCACCACCACGACCGCCGCCGTCACCACCACCACCACTACCACCACCAATAACTCCAACACCGGAAGCAACCTCCAGCAGCAGCAGCAGCACCCGAGCTACTTCCTGATGCGATCTCAGTCCACGTGCTCGTCCTCGTCCTCGTGTTCTCCTCCCGTCACTGCGAGCACCGACAGCACCTTCGTCCTCCAAAACTCAATGTTGATCTCGGACGTGGAGATGACGAGTCACAACAGCGGCGTGACGATGGTGGCCACGA
>NC_134794.1:1077500-1082500 GCF_046742065.1 Oratosquilla oratoria | reverse complement strand
ACGTAGGACTCCTTCCACTCTTACTAGGATAACTTGAAGAAGTTACCACACTAAAAAGTGAGTTGGTCGAAAACTGCCGTCGGTCGGTAGGGTAATCAGTCAGTCAGTCAGTCAGTCGGTCGGTCACTCGATCGGGCAGTCAGGAAGGTGATGAGTCAGGGAGTTACAGTAGCAGCAGCAGCAGGAGCAGGAGCTCTGTCAGCGTCGAGCAGGTGCTCCGTTGGTTGGTTGGTCGGTCGGTTTCAATTAAGTTATTGGCTCGTACACTACACCGGTCGCCAATCTCTACCTCACCTCCTCCTCCTGCTCCTCCTCTACTTCGTCCTCTACTTCGTCCTCCTCCTCTTCCACCTCCTCTCCTCATTCTTCTCATCATCATCATCATCATCATCCACAACGCCTCTTCTGGTCCTCCTCTTCTTCCTGCTCCCTATGCACAACTCCTGCTCATCTTATGCTCCTCTTCTTCCTCCTCGCCCTCCTCCTCCTCTTCCTCCTCCGTAATCTATGCATTCCTCCTCCTCCTCCTTCTCCTCCTCCTGTATCCCCTTTCAACCCCCCCCCACCCTCCTGGTCCTGTAGGGGGCATTGGTTTGGTGCAGCAGCAGCAGCAGCAGCAGTCCGTAGTTTAGGACCTAACTTGAGGTGGCGACAGCCGCCTGACGGACCAAAGTTACAAGTCAGCACTGGGCATTGTCCCCACTCTAAGACAAATACTTGATCTATACTCGCCATCCCACTCATCCCACGCAATGGGAAGTGAGAAACCCATGTGAGAGCAAAGCCCTGTCCGTTGTGGCCATCCGCTGGGTTTTGTAGGCCAATGTTGGGTCGCCTCCCCGCCTGACCAGGGCTGCCAGGAACCAGCGCATGAAGCACGCAGCGGGTTCCGGGAATCGAACTCACGGCCAACTATTCAATAATTTGTCACTATATCTCTCTGGTGTGCTATCATCTCTTCTTGACCACCTCTAGGACCTCATCTCTTCGGTTAGACGATGATATTGTCCCCTGGGATAGAAACGCTGATTATATACAGGTGACAAAATACTAAATACCACTTACCACTATCCTGCCTACCACATTTTTTACGGGAGCACCTTGTATTTTTTCCATCTCCCGCTCCACCCGTCCACAGTTCCTGTGGTACTCCTCTCGTCTCCACTTTCCGTTTGTAAGTAATTTGTGGATAAATGCTCTTCCACCCTCTAACTTCATATTAAGCTAGTCTTGCAGGCACTCGAACACCCAGCAACCCTTCTAGACATGCATGGGGGGCGGGGAGGGGGTATAGTATAGCTAAGGTGTGGTGGCATTCCTTCCTCGAGGTTTTTCACTAGTGTGAGTCCTCCTCATTGACTGGCACTGGGACGACCAAAACCTTCGTTTGAGGTCAATCAATGTTGACGTACAGAGAGTTTGAAGTCCTTCCTTTCCTTGTCGTCGTCTCGAAGGGTTTTTCGCCTGTAAGAGTCCTCGAAGATACCCTTTACTTTGATGCTGACGCACTCATAGTTGACGTGCTTGACAATTTAGCCGTCTATATTAGCCGTCTATATCTCGCCAGAAATGGTGTGTGTATATTTACAGGTATATCATTTTACTATATTTAGCATTTTTGCCGCTTTTTGAAATCTTAATTAAGGACGTATTCTGTACCTCTGAAAAGTCATTTAGTCTTTTACACACACGTGCGCGCGCACACTTAAGCACACGCACCCCCCTCCCACACACACACACACACACGTGCGCTGCGCGCACAGGCACACACACGTGCACACAGACACATGTCCACGCACACACACACACACACACACACACACACACACACACACACACACACACACACACACACACACACACACACACACACACACACACACACACAACTCGGTGGCGCGGTTGGTAGAGTACTAGACTGCCAGTGCGGTGGTACAGATGATACCTGGTTCGAATCCTGCCCAGGGCTGAAATTATTTCAGGATCTCAGCTTTTCGAGTCGTTACTCCGACTCTCGTGGGCGGAGAGTTGGGTGTGTGTGTGCGTGTAAGGTCATAGCATTACCCATAGATCGGTCATACGAGCTCTGAGCTCTCTTCCGGGAGGGAAATAGCTGTCGATCACGAGTCCAACACGTGATCCAAAAGACCAAGGTGAATCACACACACACACACACACACTACTCACACACACACACACACTACTCACACACACACACACACACACACACACACACACACACACACACACACACACACACACACACACACACACACACACACACACACACACACACACACACGCACACCCACACCCACCCACACACACCCACACAAACTCCATTTTTTATGTCCAATCTCATCAGCTTGATAGAATAGACTTGGATTAGCCAGAAGGAAACCTGTAAAGTACGCCAACGCGCTCGCTAAGCCGGTCGGTCGGTGGGTGGGTGTCACTGTCGTCGTAATTTCGTGATTCGACCGGCTGGAGAGACGGAGTCACTAACACCTCCTCCTCCTCCTCCTCTTCCTCCTCCCACATGATGTCCTTTAGAAATGTCGTCACCTTCTTGTACTTGCATAGATCGATCGACGATGATGAAGCCGCGGACTCCAAGACAGATTGAAGTGTCGGTTATTCATGTATTTTATTATTTATTTATTTATTTATTTATTTTTTTGCCAACATTGGGTCGCCTCTGACTGGTCAGGGCCGTTAGGAACCAACACAGCGGGTCTCAGGACTCGAACTCGCGACGACGACCAAATGCTCATGAATTGAAGACTCATTCCCATGTAGTTCGAGTGATTTTTTTTTCTCTACACTATCAACAGAATATGCATTTGTAAAGCTGTGGCACGTACTGGGACAGGTTTTTGTGTCGGCGCTCGTCCATAGACGCTGCTTCTACTGTACGTCCGTCGAGGTGGGTGGGTGGCTCTTGTCACGGGGCCTCGTCTCGTTACGCACTGCAGGCCGGGCGTGACGTCATTCGTACGTCATAAGCACCTCTCCACCACCTCTTCCTCCACCTCGTTCACCTCATCCCCTTCCTCCATCTCTTCTTCCACCTCTTCCTCTGCCTCTTCCTTCGCTTCTTCCTCCTCCACATCCTCCACCTACTCTAGCACATCTACCCCCGCTGGTGTGTCGGGCGGCCAGCGTGGCAGCAGCGGCGGCGGCGGCGGCGGAGGGGCATCGTGATTGTCGCCGGGAGAAGAAGAAGAAGAACGTGCCGTGGGGCCTTCCATCCAGATTTCCAAGCCATAGCCTCCCTCCCTCCCTCCCTCCTCCCTCTCTCCCTCTCTTTCCTCCCCATCCTCCTCTTCATCGTCTTCCCTGTCCTCCACCCCTTTCGCCTTCACCCCGTCCTTCTCATCTCCATCCCCGTCTTTCTCACCTTCCTTCTGCTCATCCTCCCTCTTCCTTTCCTTCCCTTCCCTTCCCTTCCCTTCACTATCCACCCGTCCCGTCCCCCCATCTCCAACCTCCTCCCCCGTTCCCTTCCTCTCCGTCGCCACCCCATCCTCTCCCTTCCCACCCCAACCCCATCCCATCCTCTCCCGGTCCAACCCATCCTCCTTCTCCCCTCAACCGCTCCAAAGTACCCACCCCATCCTCCCCCACAGCCTCCCCCTTCTCCCTACAAAGGCACACAGAGTATACGGCCAGAAATACAAGTAGCTGCTGGCCGGCCGTGGTGATAAGGCCGGCCTTTGTTCCAAGCTCGGCCTCTCTGATTGATTTGGCTCGACGGATGCAGCCTTTGTTTCTAAGAATAAGGTTTTTCTCTCCCCAACCCCGTGTTCCCTGGGCCCCCCAATATTTCCGAGTATTCCGTGCTAATGTTGATCTTGTGCCTAAGGCACCGCAGAAGAAGACGAAGAAGAAGAAGAAGAAAAAGAAGAAATGACAGTAGGCCTTTCTACCAACTGCCGATCGGCCTATCCGCTTGCCAGTCTGTTTACCTGTTTGTCTGTCTCTCTGTCTGCCGGTCGGTCTGTGTGTCTGTCTACCTACCTGCCTAGGCAGTATGGCGGAATCAAAAAGTTCCAGCATCTCGTTCATATTTTTCATCATTTTAAGCCGGAGCTGTAGGAAAGATAATATAAAATAGATAAACAAACAAATAGGTGCATACAAAATAAAAATTAAATAAAATTAGGTAATAAAACAAGTATTAGAGCTTCTATGTCCGATGTTTTTGTTTACAATGTGTCGAATTTTCTTGTTTAATTCTGTTTCATTTATTTTTATTTTGTATTTGTTTTTTTATATTATTTTTTTTCTTTTTCTTTTGTTGACAGCGCGGAAAATGCATTGTTTGTCTCTGACATTAGATGTCCCTTGATCAATTATAGATTCCCACTATTTGTAAACAGACTAATTAGTGTGACCTCCGGACCTACATTCCTCCTCCTCCTCCTCCTCCTCCTCCTCCCTCCTCCTCCTCCTCCTCCTCCACTTCCACCTTTTCTTCACCATTCCTCCACATTTTTTTTTCACCGCAAATGCTTCTGGCTCTTCGCAAGCGATGTGAGGGGGGTGGGGGGTTGCCACGGAAGTGAATCAACGAAACTGTCGTGTATCACTGACCCGGAGAGAGTAACGTAGGGCTCGTCTCACTAGCGGTTTGAACCGCGCGGAAACCGTGGCGGCACTGCACAGCAAAAAGAAAAAAAAAAGCTGCACGGTTCTTGTGTGAGCGCCTCCATTGGCTTACATTGTAATTGAACCGCGGCGGTTGAAACCGCTAGTGTCAACAGTGCCTAAAGAATACACATATTCATCCTCGGTCCCGTTACTAGGTTTTATTCTGGCCTGCTGTTACGAATAATCCCACATTTCTTTAATATAATGGGAGGAATCTGAATAAAAAAAAAGAAAAAAGAAAAAAAGAAAATCCCTCTCGCTCTTCTGTCCTGGCAGAAGAAATATAATTGTGATTGTCATCTTCGTGTTATTATAAAGCAAAGGGCTTCTCTTCATCATCATTTTCT
>NC_134794.1:1065000-1072500 GCF_046742065.1 Oratosquilla oratoria | reverse complement strand
TGAAAAATAAAAATATACAATATGCTCTCTTCGCTCAAGAGGAAGGTGCCACGGAAATGAAAGAAATCACGTGGCGGTTGCCAGCGGGAATTAAAGATGGTGCCACCTGCTAGATATGGAACGGGGCGTGGGGTCGGGTGGGATTGGGGGGTCACACTGACTCCCGGCTGAGGTGTCATCAAGCACCTCTATCCTTGGGGGGGGGGGGAGGGCGAGTCAGTAGTGGTCAAAGAATAATCTAAGGTTTGCAAGAGAGAGAGGCAGATAGAGAGACAAAAAAATGGAAGAGGGAGAGAGCGCTAGAGTTGGAGAGAAAATGAAATAGGGAGAGAGTTAGAAGGAAGGAGAGAGAGAGAGGGAAGGAGGGAGAGATAGATAGAGAGAGAGAGAGAGACGGGGGTTGGATGATTGAAGCTGACCAAACCCTCTCTGAGTAGTACTGTAGAGCAGAGCTTCTCCTGCTGCTGCTGCTGCTGCTGGTGCTGCAATGAAGGAGCCAAGCATCGAGGCACAAAACGTTTGTGTACCGGATGTATCCACAGCAGATTTTTTTTTTTTTTTGAGTTTGTGGATTTTATCTTTATTTTATTGTTGCTTGTTTGTTAACTTTATTGTGTTTTATAGAACAAAGTAAAATTCCTGCTAGGCGTCACTTTGAAAAAGAAAAAGTAACATACATGAATATGGAATAATAAAAAACAAGTTTTGTTCTAGTTAAACTTAATACCACTCTTCATTTACTTAAATACCACTACCAAAAGCGGTCCTGCCGTCAGGTGTTTGTTAAAGAAACACACATAAAGATGGTAAATCTTGGGTCACCAAAGGACAGTTACATCTGACTCAGAGTGTGGTGCCTCTTTCGCTGTACTTGCATAAATACAATTATATATATATATATATATATATATATATATATATATATATATATATATATATATATATATATATAAATCCACTTTAAAGGTACAAGAAAATGATGGTATATAGCAGTGTATGCAATACGAAACTCGTGGGGCAGTTTTGGGTGTCCGGTATGATACGTGTTCCGCCGTTGGGGCTTTTAATTAAATCTACTGTATATGGTTTCTTTTGTCATAATGCGAGATGACTGTTGTAGGATTCGAGTAAGTCACGCAAAAACGTTTCCGTCTGAATCCATGTTTGTTATCATTTATCAAAGTTTTTTTCTAAATGATGTTCGATAGCATCTCTGATGATAATTCCCATCATTTTTCTTATGATTGAAGTCGAGCATATAGGCCTGTAGTAGTTATCTGGTTTCTTTTTGTCACCTTTTCTGAATATGGGAGTAACGTTAGCTAGTTTCCATTCTCTTGGGACATCTCCTGATATGATGGATTTCTTGAAAATTGTTTCTAATGGAACAACAGTCTCATTTTTCATTTCCTTTAAGATTCTTGGATGCCAACCGTCAGGCCCTGGTGTTTTATTAACTGAGTTTTTCTCTACACCTTTTAATTTTTTCTTTTGTTATATTTACCGTAGTAAGTTCGCCCTAGACTTTTCACAGGTTTCAGTTTTGGAGTTGACTTTGAGGTGTTTCATTTACGAATACCGAGCTAAAATAGTTGTTTAGAATATCACACATACCTTCATTGAAATATTCAAGTTGACCGTCAGCAGATAATAGTGGGCCTATGTGATTCCTAATATATATTTTTTTTTATCTCTAATGTAACTATAGAATTCTTTGCGATATTCATTTCGTATCGTTTTTGTTTTTATGGTCTTTTTTAAATCTATATTATTACATAACTTTAGTCATTAAGTGCACCCGAGCACTTGTATTTCTTATAAGCCTGTCTCTTTTTAGCAATACTTTTTTCAGTTTCTTTGTCAAGCCATTTTGGGCAAGCTTGATTTGGGGGGCGTCTGTCCTTAAACGGGATGGAAGTATGAATCTAGTAAGTGTATTTTGAAATATTTCCTACATCGTATCTACAGGTCTTTCGTCTAATTTTGCCTCCCAATCTGTAAGTTGAAGCTCCTGACGTAGTCCTATGGACTGAGCTTTACTGAAATCGGGTATTTTAGACACACAAGTATCTATTATAATTTTTTAGCAGTTTTAGTCTAAGTTGTGATCACTACTTGCAATCGGTTATCATGCATTCGCGGCTATTGATCAATAGATCGAGTAGATTTCCATGTCTTGTGGGTTCTTTTGCATGCCCAACAAGCAATTGTCATCGAGAAAATCTATCATGGGAACGAACAATAGTGTGCAATGGATGTTCAAAAATCTCGTTTATATGTATGTATATGTGTAATGCTTCCTTCGACGTGATTGGTTCATAAGTTGGCCTGATTGTTTGAATTTGTTTGTTGATTGCTTTTCCTCCAGTGGTGTAAGTAAAACATGTATCTCGCACACGCTCACGCACATGCACGCACACACACACACACACACACACACACACACACACACACACACACACACACACACACACACACACACACACACACACACACACACACACACACACACACACACAGTTGGTAGAGCGCTGACATGGGAAGTAGAAGTGCTCCCAGTACCCAGTTCGAATCCTGCCCAGGGCCGAAATTATTTCGGTATCGCTGTGCCTCGGGTCGTTACTCTGACTCTCGTGGGCGGGGAGTTGGGTGTGTGTGTGCAAGGTCATAGCATTACCCATAGATCGGACCTACGAGCTCTGAGCTCTCTTCCAGGAGGGAAATAGCTGTCGATCACGAGTCCAACACGTGATCCAAAGACCAAGTGAACACACACACACACACACACACACACACACACACACACACACACACACACACACACACACACACACACACACACACACACACACACACACACACACACACAGACACACACACACATACACGCAGCTCATTGTCTCTTCTAAATAGTGTTGATTTGAGAACCATGCCTTCTCCCATGTAACTGCGAAGAAGTCACAAGTAGCTTTCAGCTGATCTCTCCATTTCGGAAGGAGGAAAACAAAACAAAACAATCAATCGAAAGATTGCCCGTGAATTGCACCTGGCACTATGAGGGGAGGGAGGGAGGGAGGGCAGCTTCCGCCATTTCCCATGAGGCCATATTCCCTCCAAGCAAGTGTTAGTATTTATATGCTTCACAGAGTTCAAAAAGAAACCTGAAGTCATCTCTCCATCCAGGGTTTTCTCGTGGTGGCATATATAATTTCCATACCAGAATAGCTTTTTTGTAAGTTCTCATAGCCTGCCAAAACATCATCAATGAAATAATAGTTGATGCTGAGTGACCGTGGTCATTTTGTTGAGGAAAAGGAATCCATCACGTGCCGTAGAACCAAGTCGAGAATATGATGTTTGCATCCAATAAACTAAAGCTCTTCTAGTCCCTTTTGTCCGAAGTGTCTCAGAAGTCTAAACAACAACATCACTTTGGTGGCCTGTATTGACAGCTGTGGTGTCGGAAATAATAATTTTGACACCCCTCCATGCAATTGTATTCATCTATCAGGGCTTGCAGTCAGTGGCATAAAGATGTCTTCAGCTGGTCCGTTTTCACCAGCCAAAATGCCCACGTGAAAAGTTCTTGCACAATTCTTTACACACACCACTTGATATTCTTTATTGTCAATTCTCTTCCCATCCAAATACAAGCAAAATTCCTTTTTATCCATAATTTCTTTCAGTCGGTTCTTGACTCTTTCTGCATCCTTGATCATTGGACGCCAAATTCCCGTTCGTGATGGTGTGGGGACATCTATTCCTTCCTCAGCCAAGTTTTGAAGAACATTTGATGGTTTCCTTGTTGACAAAAACGCTTTTGATACCAGCTTGGCAGCAGATTTTGTTGCGTGATACTTTCGTTTCATGAGAGGAAACTCTTCTGCAACATCAGAACCAGTGCTCTTATATTCTTTACTACTACTACTAGACTTTTTTAATTGAGTTGTTGACGGTTCTGATGAATTTCTTGGCCGTTTCGGAGGGTAGATCGTTGACACAAGAGTCACTTTCTTAGTCGTGTATCCCACTCGGCCTCTTGGTTCTATTTGTTTTCTGTAAAGTTCTTTGTCTTCACTGCAAAGCCATTTTCCACTCGATTTTGTAATATCGAAAAAAGAGTGAGATTTCTTTGAAATTCTTCATTTTGACGCTTTCTATAATTTTCAAACACGTTCACTATCTTTTCAGCCTTTGCTGAAACTTGCTGCTTAGAAAGAAAAGGGAAACTAAGTTTCTCCCAAATCTTCAGCAATTCTTGATATATCTTCCTTACTCGGTCTGCTTACCCTTTGAATTCATCGCACTACAACCCCAAAAATCTATCAACAATGTCCCTGTTCAGAGGTATTTTGCACATAATCTCATGTCCTCTTTCATTTCTGGTATGCTTGGACGGCGTTTTGTAGTTGTTAAATTCCGTGTCCATTTCTTTCCAGCTGATTCCACCGCTGATTTAGATAGTTTACTTTCAAAGACATGTTTAAATCTGAAAGTAGAATTCATGCAATGAAAAATGAGATTGCTGCTGCAGAGTATTTAAACAAAATATAATTTTTTATTATAATGCACGAAAGGTATCTACTATCCAGTAATATGTAAGTATCCATTATCTAAATATTTTACACTTGCATTCGAAAATGCTACATGGCAAGAAAACTTGTTCCATAATACTTACAGAACTGTAAAGTTGTAAAGTCACCGTTTCCTTGTCTACACACTCAAAACTACAGCTGGCAAAACTGACTTCAGACAGCTGCTACCGATACTGCTGCTGCTGCTGCTGCTGCTGCTGACACCCCCTCAGGGCCTCGCTTCCTGTGTACAGCAAAAATGAAATGATGTTGGGTGCGGGAGGCTTTTACATCATTAAATTAGATAACATAAAAATCTAACATGGAGGCACAGATTCATCAAATGCAACATCAGGAAAATAAAATGTTTGAAAAAAAGTTAAAGTCGTATCCTTAGTGCACATGCTCAGGGGTTCACTTGTCTGAATAAAATCCCCTGACGACAGCTTAGAAATGCACGTCACTGTCCCCGATCGCCGTGTGTGTGTGTGTGTGTGGTGTGTGTGTGTGTGTGTGGTGTGTTGTGTGTGTGTGGTGTGTGTTGTGTGTGTGTGTGTGTGTGTGAGTGTGGTGTGTGTGTGTGGCTGTGGCTGTGGCTGTGGCTGTGGCTGTGGCTGGCTGGCTTTAAAACGCTTTCTTCGATCAACTCCTCCATTCTCAAAAGTCCCCTGATTCGCCTTTGACACCAGCCTTCCGGGTCGATCTCTGTCTCTATCTGTGTGTGTGTGTGTGTGTGTGTGTGTGTGTGTGTGTGTGTGTGTGTGTGTGTGTGTGTGTGTGTGTGTGTGTGTGTGTGTGTGTGTGTGTGTGTGTGTGTGTGTGTGTGTGTGGTGTGTGTGTGTGTTTGTGTTTGTTATCTTCCTTCACCATGCTACTTTGATCATTAGAACCGTCTTACCCCATTGTCCTCCTCTTCTCTTCTCTTTCTCTTCTCTGTAGTGTTACACTCTTCTGGATCGATCCCCCACCCTCCCCCCAGAGGGAGCCTCCCTCCCTCCCTCCCCGTGCGGACGTCAAGGACACAGGGGAGAGCCGCCGCCGGCTTGCCCCATCATTGTCCTCCTCCTCATTCGATTACTCTCTCTCTCTCTCTCTCTCTCTCTCTCTCTCTCTCTCTCTCTCTCTCTCTCTCTCTCTCTCCTCTCTCTCTCTCTCCTCTCTCTCTCTCTCTCTCTCTCTCTCTCTCTCTCTCTCTCTCTCCTCTCTCTCTCTCTCTCTCTCTCTCTCTCTCTCTCTCTCTCTCTCTCTCTCTCTCTCTCTCTCTCTCTCTCTCTCTCTCTCTCTCTCTCTCTCTCTCTCTCTCTCTCTCTCTCTCTCTCTCTCTCTCTCTCTCTCTCTCTCTCTCTCTCTCTTTTCCTTCTGTCCCCTACCTCTCCTTCCTCCCTCTCCCCCTTCTTCCCTTCCTCTCTCTTTACCTCTCTACCTTCTTCCCTCCATCCCTCTCCTTCCTCTCCCCTCTTTCAATCTCCATTTGTTTTTGTCTGTCCCTCCTTCCTTCTCCCTTCCTCCTTCCTTACCCCTCCCTCCATCCTTCCCCCATTCCTTCCTCTCCCCTTCTTCCTTCCTCTCCCCTCCTTCCTTCTCTCTCCCTTCTTCCATCCTTCCCCTTCCTCTCTTCCCCCATTCCTTCCTCTCCCCTTCTTCTTCCCCTCCTTCATTCTCTCTCCTCCCGTCCTTCCTTCTTCCTCCTCCCCTCCTTCCTTATCCCTCCTCCCCTCCTTCCTTCTCCCTCTTTCCCTCCTTCCTTCTCCCTCCTCCCCTCCTTCCTTCTCCCTCCTCCCCTCCTTCCTTCTCCCTCCTCCTCCTCTCCTTTCTTCCTCCCTCCTTTCTCCCTCCCTCCCTCCCTCCTTCCTTCTCCCTCCCTCCCTCCCTCCTTCCTTCTCCCTCCCTCCCTCCCTCCCTCCCTCCCTCCCTCCTTCCTTCTCCGTCTCTCCCTTTCCTTCTCCGTGTCTTTCCTTTCTCCTCTCTCCATCCTTCCTTCTCCCTCATAAGAATGAACGAGACTGCAAGAGACCATGAGACCTACACCAGACAGTTCCATGTCCATGACCACCCTCTGGTGGCAGTTGTGGTGCTGGTCTTGATTAAGGAGTCGGCAGTTTCTCATCTGTCAAAGTTGGAATAATGCTGCTGCTGCTGCTGCTGCCGGTATATACCCAAGTAGATAGATATCTTGGGATGGATTGCCAGCCCCTCAGGGCCGCACCTCCAGCTGAAAGTGACGAAAGCAAGTTTTTGAAAATGAAGGGCAGGGGGATGAGCCTCTACGACGTCCGTTTCGTGATGATGATATTAATAGCAATTAAAAATCTTACCATCCCACTCCCATGCGGTGGGAAGTGAGAAACCTCTGGTAGAGCAAAGCCCGGTCATTTGCGGGAAACATTTTTTTTTCTTTTTTTAAAGGCCGATGTTGGGTCACCTCCATGCCTGGTCGGTCGGGGGCTGTTGAATCTTGACTGGGCCGCCGCCGCCGCCGCCGCCTCCGCGCGGCCAAGTAAGTAATGATGAATATGACGATGCTAACGAAAGTAATACAAGGACTAAGGATGGTGATAATGATGGTGGTAGTGAGAGTGATGATTACGAAAATGGTAAGTGATAGTGAAAATAATGTATTTACATACAAATTACACTTGGACGTATGAAGGGTACATCTTCCAGTAAAGATACACAAAGAAGAAGAAGAGGAAGTAGCAGCTCTTTATTAAGAAAGAGGCGCAGGGGCATTTTCGTGTTCCCGACACGACTTTTTTCCTTTTATCGTTTCTTTTCTTTTTCATAATTTGGTTCAGCTAATCTAACCTAACCAAACCTAGCCTTACCTAACCTACCCTAACCTAACCTGGTCTAATCTAACCTAACCTAGCTTACCCTAACCTAATCTGGTCAATTAACTTTGGGTATTATGCCTGTTGTTGTTTCT
>NC_134794.1:1052500-1060000 GCF_046742065.1 Oratosquilla oratoria | reverse complement strand
CAATTTCTGATGCCCGCAATTTCTGATATCCGGAATTTCCGATATCAGGAATTTCTGATATTCGGAATTTTCGATAACACCGTGTAACACATTTTTTGTTCTCCGGTTCTAAGTGTCATTTCCTGGTTTGTTATATCTCATTATTATATAAAAACCATTTTATCAGAAGTTTGGGTTTGTGAACAGGACATTGATATTTTGAAGTTTTGACATTTTTTCAATATTTTTTCAATTTATCAGTTCATATAATAAAATCAACAGAGTATATATATTTTTTATGACACAAGCTTATCAAAAGCAAACTAGTAAAACAAATGACAGTTATACATACGTATACCAACGGTTTCCCCCCCTCACAAGGGAGGTAGCTAAAGTCAAAGTCATAAATCTACTCGCAGCCATTTCATCCCCACGTACGGGGATTTCCTGGATTTTCTGGTGCATTCCAGGTCGCACTCCCGCACCAGGTCCACCCGCCATCAATTCCTCGTTGTAGTGGCAGGCAGGCATTGACACCTCCGCTCTATCTCCCTCACATTTTGGTGGAATCGCTCGCCTTGTTCTTCTGGGTAGGCGCCCATATTGTCCTTGCATTTGTCCTGGTGAGCGTCCAGCATATGAAGTTTAAGGGACATCCTGCATCCCATGGCACCAAAATCCTTTACCAGATCCTCCACCAGCTGCTGGTAGTTTTCAGCTCTGCGGTTGACCAGGAAACTCTTGACAACTGCTATGAAACATTTCCATGCTGTTTCCTCAATCCTACTGAACTTGTTGGAGAACTCAGTAGACTCAAGCACCTTCTTTATTTGAGGTCCAACAAAAACCCCACATTTGATTTTGGCCTCGGATAACTTGGGGAAGAACTCAAGAAGGTACTTAAAGGCGGCTGATTCCTGGTTGAAAGCCTTCACGAACTGCCTCATCAACCCTAACTTAATGTGCAGTGGCGGCGTGAGCACAATCCTGGGGTCAACCAGTGGCTCCCACTTGACGTTCCGGGTCCCAACGACAAATTCATTTCGCTGCTCCCAGATCTTCCTGTTGTAGTGGTCAGAGGTGGCTCTGCTGTCCCAATGGTAGAGGAAGCATTGGAATTTGATAAAGCCTCCCTGGAGACCAAGCAGGAAAGCCACCATCTTAAAGTCTCCAATAATTTCCCACTTGTACTGGTTGTATTGCAGAGCTTCCAGGAGGACTTTCACACTGTAGTAGTCTTCCTTTAGGTAGACTGAATGGGTTAGGGGCAGCCTTGAGAACTTCTTTCCATTGTGGAGGAGGACAGCCTTCAAACATGTGGTAGGGCTGTCTATGAAGAGCCCCCACTCCCTGGGCACAAACGGTACCCCAATAACGCCAAGCAGTCACTCCAGACACATCGCGACAGAAGCAGAGGCCATCCCTAAGAGTGTGAAAGCCAGAGAAAGGTTCGTGCCGACTTCTCTGACTTGTCACCTGCACCTCCTCCTTGACCAAGTTCCACTGCTTCATCCTGGAGATGAATAGCACTGCATTGGACTTGGTCAGACCCATATCCCTGACCAAGTCATTTACTTCTTTTTGATTTGGGAAGTGAGGAACTTTCTCTGGTACCTCAGGCAAGTAAGCCAAGTCCTCAGCATCCATCTCCTCCTCTTCATCAAAATACTTGTCTTAGACTTCACCTGGAGCAGGTGGCACTGGCAAGGGATATTTGGAAGAGTGAGGAATTGGAGCAGTTGCAGTCTCCTTTCTCATATTCTTAATAGAATAATTTCATTTGGGGATGCAGGACGGGCAAGTATATATCACCGCCATCGTGATGATGATGAGGATGTTTTAATGTCACAAACTCCCCCCTATCGGGAGGCTAGGACGGTGCCTCTTACAGAGGACTTTGTAGCGTGGGATTTAATGAACCATGCCGGCCTTAGTCCAACTTTGCCGGTGACAGGGTTCGAACCGCCGTCCCCTCGACCTTCGCCGCAAGTAACGACGCCCTAACCCGCTCGACCAGCGATTTTCCCATATAAAGAGAGAATATGTAAAAGTGAGGTCACGAACTTCGCCCGTCGTTCCCATGGCAACGTATCTTCAAGAGCTCGAGGAACAGGATGGGGGAGTTCGCGTCAAGGCGGCGGCGGCGGCGATGGGGCCCTACATGCATGCATGCATGCATACATGCATGTAGGAACGCGCGCTCGCTGCCTCCGAGCGTTGGCGGGTAGGGTGCCGCGGTATCGTGTGATGGCCTCTACGACCTGTTCACACGACCGGTTTTAACCGCGGCGGTTCAATTACAATGTAAGTCCGTGTGGAGGCGTTCTTGCACAACCGCGCCCTGTTTCCGACCTTAAGTATGGAAAGTTACTTAACTCGTCTGGGTTGCAGCGGAAGTAGTTGTCACTTGGTTAACTTGTCGTGAAAGCAGAGGCATTGTAGCGATCACCTTGAGATAGAAGCGGTGGGAACATAAGAACGTAAGAAGGGAGGAGACTGCAAGAGACCATAAGGCCTACACTAGGCAGTTCCAGTTCCATACCGCCTGTCATCCCCATCCCCATAAAGTTACCTCCTCATCTTCACTTAAAGCAACCAATCGTGTCGGCTCCTACTACATGACGGTTACTAAGTCTGTTCCGTTCAATTCGCTAAGCCCTCGAAGTCAAGGGCGGAGGCTGACTCTCCGTGTGCGTGAAATGGCTTTTATAAAGCCAGCTGTTTTTTTTTTGTCCTCCTCTTCCTCCTCCTCCTCCTCCTCCTCCTCCTCCTCCTCCTCCTCCTCCTCCTCCTCTTCCTCCCCCTCTTCCTCCCCCTCCTCCTCCTCCTCTTCACCTCCTCCTCCTCCTCCTCCTCCTCCTCCTCTTCCTCCCCCTCCTCCTCTTCCTCCCCCTCCTCCATCCATACCTCCAACACGACAACCGGAACCTTGACTGCTGAGATTGTTCCTCCTCTCCCTTCCTCCCTCACTTCCCCCTTCCCCTCTCCCCCTCTCTCCCCTTCCCCTCCCTCCCTCCCTCCTTCCCTCCTTCGCGTCCTTTCGGAGTGTCATGTCAGTCTGGATCATCCATTTGGTGCCATTCTCACCCAACACCAGCGCCACATTACATCAATAACCTAACACCACAACTACACAAACACCATTACCAGTAAGACCATCATGCCACACCACCCCAGCCCAGCCCCAATCCAGCCCCAATCCAGCGCCACAAGACACCACACCAACGACTGACCGCACCGCACCGCACATCACACCACACCTCACCTCACATGACACACCACATCAAATCCATGCCACAATAACACCACACGACACCACCGAAACCACTGCCACCAGCGTCACCACTAACACCACCGTGGCCACAAACACCGACGTCACCTTAAACACCGACGTCACCACAAACACCGACGTCACCACAACTTCCACTACCACAGACACCACCTCCACCTCCTCCTCCACCACCACCTACACCTCCCCCTCCTCCTCCTCCTACACCTACTCTACCTACACCTCCTCCACCTACACCACTTCTACCTCCACCGACAACGACACCCACACTACCACCTCCACTTCCACCGACAACAACACCCACACCACGTCCACCTCCATTACTTCCTCCACCCACACCACCTCCACCGCCGGCGGCAGCGGCATCGCCTCCTCCTCCCCCCCTGCACGTTCAGGAGGAGGAGGAGGAGGAGGAGGAGGTCAGTTAGCATTGTTTACAAGAACTCGATCTGACGTAGACGTGAAAAGAAAACGGATGAAAGGATTTTTTTTTTATTCATTTGTCTCGGGGACAAAGCGGAACGGAGAGAGAGAGAGAGAGAGAGAGAGAGAGAGAGAGAGAGAGAGAGAGATCGGCTGGTGAAGGACATGGGCAATAGTTTAATCCTTGGCTGATAATTGTAAATGCTGTGTGACACAGGATTTAGCTTTGGCAAGGGATGAATGCATCCCATTTTGTGATTGATGCAATAAACCGCTCTCGGGTTGGCATTAAAGTTGAGGTCTGGGAGAGAAAGACAACGGCTACAGAAATATAATAAAAACAATGATATTCATTTTTGTGTTCCATTTTGAAGTGATGGGAGCAGCTTGGTCTGCTGCGGTCAAGGGCGAGTACGCGTTCTTTACAAAAAAAAAAAAAAAAAAAAAAAAAAAAAACTGAGCTCGAGAGCCGAGGGGAAGCTAAAAGTAGTAAAAGTTGTTCCCTGAAAGACTTTTCTGGAAGAGTCGCTTTCAAGTAGAACAAAAGTTGATTTTATCTCGTAGGGAAGATGTGCACCCTTGTGTCACATTACCTTTTGCAAAACAGAAGAAGACAAAAATGTCGAAGAATTGTAATCCGTGTGTGAAGTGTGGCGCCGACAAATGGACCGTCTCGCCTGATCATCCTGGTACAATGGTAACGTCATTGCCCTGTGGGTGGCAAGGAGGCCCACAGCCAAGGGTTCGAGTCCCGCTTGCTCATCCACAACTTTAAGCTTTGTTATAAAGTGAGTTTAGGTATTTTTTGTCATTCGTCGAACTTCAACGTTGATGTCACTACAAACAAGGCGTCACGTGTCTCGCAATGATTTGTTGTACCTAGCGGCGGCGGCGGCAGCAGCGGGAAACACTGGAGAAATCCCTAGAAGGAGAGACATGGAGAGAAAAAAAGGGGGGGGGAATTAATACCATTATTATTATTATTATTATTATTTTATTATTATTATTATTATTATTATTATTATTATTATTATTGTTGTTGTTGTTGTTATCGTTATTATTATTATCATCGTTATTATCATTATTATCGTTATTATTATCATCATCATGGTTATCATTATTATCATCATGATCATCATCATTATTATTAAATTACTAATTATAATATCGTCACTATTAGTATTGTATTAATGTTGAGCAGCAAGGTGTGAAATACGCACCAAGACTGCCTTCCTACAAGTTTAGATAACCTCCTTTTATGAAATGCTGTCTAGTCGACGGGGTAGAGATTTGTGATTACAAAATGAATAGACAAACAAATAGTCGTCAAAAGGGGCGACATTCTTCTGATACAATTCTGAAGCAGAATCCTGGCAAATGAGAGCAACGGGGTCAGTTGGTCGGTCGGTCGGTCGGTCTGCATCTCAAGTTCGGCCTTGGGCTCCTATTCCAGTGGCAGTTTCTACAGCCTTCCCCCCCCCACCCCCACCCCCTTTTTTCTTTTATCCCCAGTAACTGGATAACTCTTCGTCTCTATCTTCCTCTCTCTCCGTCTCCCTCTGTCTCTCTCCCTCTCTCCCTTTGTCTCTCTCTCCCTCTCCCTTTGTCTCTCTCTCCCTCTCCCTTTGTTTCTCTCTCCCTCTCTCTGTCTCCTGTCTCTCTCCCTCCCCTGTCTCTCTCCCTCTCTCTGTCTCCTCTCTCCTTCTCTCTCTCTGTCTCTTTCTCTGTCTCCCTCTCTATCCGCCTCTGTCTCCTGTCTCTCTCCCGTCTCTCTCCCTCTCTCCCTCTTTGTCTCTCTGTCTCTCTCCTTCTCTGTCTCCGTCTCTCTCTCACTGTATCTCTCTCCTTCTCTCTTTCTCTCCTTCTCTGTTTCTATTTCTCCATATCTCATTCTCTCATCTCTCTCTGTCTCCCCCTCCCCCTCTCTCTCCCCCTCTCTGTCTCTTTCTCCCCCTCTCTGTATCTTTCTCCCCCTCTCTGTCTCTCTCTCCCCCTCTCTGTCTCTCTCTCCCCCCTCTCTGTCTCTCCCCCTCTCTGTCTCTCCCCCTCTTTCTCTCTCTCCCCCTCTCTGTCTCTCTCCCCCTCTCTGTCTCTCTCCCCCTCTCTGTCTCTCTCTCCCCCTCTCTGTCTCTCTCTCCCCCTCTCTGTCTCTCTCTCCCCCTCTCTGTCTCTCTCTTTCTCCCCCTCTCTGTCTCTCTCTTTCTCCCCCTCTCTGTCTCTTTTTCTTTGTACCTCCCTCTCTGTCTCTCTCCCTCTCCCTTTCTCCCCCTCTCTGTCTCCCTCTCTCTCTTTCTCTTTCTCTTTGTCTCTCTCCCTCTCCCTTTCTCTCTCCCTCTCCCTTTTTCACCCTCTTTGTCTCTCTATCTATATCTCAAATCTCTCATCCCTCTCCCTCTCTCTCTCTCTCTCTCTCTCTCTCTCTCTCTCTCTCTCTCTCTCTCTCTCTCTCTCTCTCTCTCTCTCTCTCTCTCTCTCTCTCTCTGTGTGTGTGTGTGTGTGTGTGTGTGTGTGTGTGTGTGTGTGTATCTCTCCGTCTATCTCTTTCTCTGTCTCCCCGTCTCCCTCCTCCCCCCTCTCTCTCACTGTCTCTTTCTCCCCATCTGTCTCTCTTTTTCCCCCTCTCTTTCCCCCCTCTCTTTCCCCCCTCTCTCTTTCTCTCCCTCTGTCTCTCTTTCTCCCCCTCTCTATCTCTCTCTCCTCCTCTCTCTTTCTCCCCCTCTCTGTCTCCCTCTCCTCCTCTCTCATTCTCCCCCTCTCTGTCTCCCCCTCTCTGTCTCCCTGTCTTTCTTTCTCTCTTTGTCTCTGTCTCTCCCTCTCTATCTCTCCCTCCCTCTCTATCTCTCCCTCCCTCTCTATCTCTCCCTCCCTCTCTATCTCTCCCTCCCTCTCTATCTCTCCCTCTCTGTCTCTCTTTCCCTCTCTGTCTCTCTCTCCCTCTGTCTCTCTCCGTCTCCCCTCTCCGTCTCCCCTCTCCTCTTGCCTCCCATCTGTCTCCCCTCTCTCTCCCCTCTCTCTCCCCTCTCTCTCCTCTCTCCTCTCTCTCTCCTCTCTCTCTCCTCTCTCTCCTCTCTCTCTCCTCTCCCTCCTCTCCCCTCTCCTCTCCCCTCCCCTCTCCTCCCCTCTCCTATCTCTCTCCCCTCCCATCTCTCTCCCCTCCCATCTCTCTCCCCTTCCCATCTTTCTCCCCTCCCATCTCTCTCCCCTTCCCTCCCATCTTTCTCCCCTCCCCTCCCATCTTTCTCCCCTCCCCTCCCATCTTTCTCCCCTCCCCTCCCATCTCTCTCCCCTCCCATCTCTCTCCCCTCCCATCTCTCTCCCCTCCCCTCCCATCTCTCTCCCCTCCCCTCCCATCTCTCTCCCCTCCCCTCCCATCTCTCTCCCCTCCCCTCCCATCTCTCTCCCCTCCCCTCCCATCTCTCTCCTCCCCCTCCACTCCCATCTCTCTCCTCCCCCTCCACTCCCATCTCTCTCCTTCCCATCCCCTCCCATCTCTCTCCTTCCCCTCCCCTCCCATCTCTCTCCTTCCCCTCCCCTCCCATCTCTCTCCTTCCCCTCCCCTCCCATCTCTCTCCCCTCCCCTCCCATCTCTCTCCCCTCCCCTCTCCCCTTTCCTCTCCCCTTTCCTCTCCCCTTTCCTCTCCCCTTTCCTCTCCCCTTTCCTCTCCCCTTTCCTCTCCCCTTTCCTCTCCCCTTTCCTCTCCCCTCTCCTCTCCCCTCTCCTCTCCCCTCTCCTCTCCCCTCCCCTCTCCTCTCCCCTCCCCCCTCTCCCCTCTCCTCTCCCCTCCTTCCTCTCCTCCCCTCTCTCTCCC
>NC_134794.1:1045000-1047500 GCF_046742065.1 Oratosquilla oratoria | reverse complement strand
TACGAAATCCTTGACGGTCGCATAAAGATGGCGTCTGTTGATTTGGGTCAGTTAGGTAGGATTTGAAAATCTCACGGAATCAGACGGCTGGACGACCTTGGCGGCTGGAAAGGCTTCGGTGGTTCCGCTTGTAGCGCTCTCTGCTCCGAAAGGATCGATCTATACCTCTCCCCACTACTGAGGATGCTGTAACATTCGAAGGAAACTTTTATCACATCAGGTCATGATGTTATGAATTGTACATAACTTCTATGATGTAGCTGGTAACTATTACCTTTCACTAGACGCGCTTCTTAACTTATTTATCGATAGAAGCCAGAACTAGGAGTTTTATTAACTGGTATCACTGGAGTGTGTAGTAGTTTTTAAGTTTGATAACCGAGAACTAGAAAAGATTGTTCAAATCTGGTGTAGTTTCCGCGTCGGGGTTGGTGTAAAACTGATGTCAGGCTGCATGAATGGGTCTGCCCACTCAGCAGGTCCGGGATCGGTCTCCGGAGGTAGAGGGTTTGGTTAATCTGGATTAATTTGTTGTGCAACAAACATTGGAGATATTGGTTTTTAAGAGGCCGCAACTGTCCATTCACCGATAAAATCTACATATGAACAGTCTCTTGAGCGATTCATTTAGCAACAGTGATTATGTTTCCAAAGTTTAAGATGCTCGACTTCTTTTACAGCTTTACCAGCGGTCGTCCAGGTCATCATAAACACCATTTAGGAGATCATCAAGATGCTTGACTTCTTTTACAGCTTTGCCAGCGGTCGTCCAGGTAATCATAAACACCATTTAGGGGCTTATCGATGAATAAGACTTTCTTCTTTTTCCTCAGCGTTACCTGCAGCCGCTCAAGAGCGCCGAGAACAGCTCCATCATCGACCCTGCCCTCGTGGACGACATCTTCTTCCAGGTGAGTCTGGAGTCTGGAGTCTGGAGTCTGGAGTGTGGGCGTGTCGGGGTCCGGGGCAGACTCGGCACGGCTCTCCGTGGCCACAGTCTCACACGTCTTCATACACTGTAGGTCTCTATCAGCGTATACATAAGAATGGAGAAGACTGCAAGAGACCATAATACCTACACTAGGCAGTTCCTTGTCTATGACCCCTTATCATCCCCATCCATGAAATGATCTGGTAACCATCACATCTTCGTGGCGGAGGAGGTCGAGAGGAAGGCAGTCGTCAATCTGGTGTCGTCGTCGTCGTCGTCGTCGTCGCTCGGCTGGGGCTTGACCGCCAGCACCTGTAGTACAGACACCAGCACCGACAACTGTAATGACATTATTCTGGCTAACTCCAGCTGAAGGAGAGACGCGGGGATGAAAAAAAATCAGAGCCAGAGACAAAGCGGGCGGTGTCATGGTTATTGGGTTGTCAAATTACAGTTAGTATTACTGCCTTCATTCTCTAATTATGACAATGCTGAAAAATTTCTAAGCTCCTCCGTAAAAGATTATATTAATAATAATAATAGTAATAGTAATAATATAATAATAAATAATAAATAATGGTATTAATAATAATAATAATAACAAGTAATTATTAATATTTATTAATTATTATTAATAATAACAAATAAATAGATAGATGAGAAAGAAAATGAAAAAAGAGAAATACTGTGCCACAGTCATTCACAGCAATCGTCGACTCGACGCCTTCGGGATGTGCACCGCCGCCGGCGCCGGGGGTGGGGGGGGAGGGGGGGTGGGGCAATGGGAAATCACCTAACGAATACCCTATTGAAATGTATCTCTCTCTCTCTCTCTCTCTCGAAATTAATCTCGTATTCAGAGTTAACACGCTGCCACGCCTCAACCGAGTGGCTGAGACCCGGATGTCCCTACCCACTCCCCCCTCCCCCCTCCCCCCTTCCCTCCCACCACCAAGGGCTTGGTTGTCGGGGAAGTGAAGGGGCTGCGGGGGGGGGGGGAGGGGACCAGTGGGAATCCAGGAAACTGCTCCTCGTTACCAACGGATTCCCATGACACGTGGCATCCGATCCTGTAACCTGAGACACCCTCTTTTTGGGGGGGTGGGGGGAGAAGGGGGAATGGGGGGAGGAGCTGGAGGATAAAGACAACCCATTACTCGGAAAAAGGAGACGAGAGCTTGTCATCTTCTCTTGGTGACGACGGACGGAGTGTTTTTCGTCGTCATCTTGACTTGGGATTAGGGGGGGGGAGAGGGCTGGACTCGACCGACGGGGGGGGGAGGGTGAGGTGGTAATTAGGGCGCGTCCGTCTCAGCCGCCGCCAGAAGTGGGTCACACCGGGACATGGGAAGCAGGGACGATGTACGTACAGGCAGAGGCGTCGACTGCTCCAACTACCGGGAATGGGGGATCGGTGGGTGGGTGTAGGTCTTCTTTGCCACTCTCTCCCCTCCCATCCCCCCTTCTCCCCATTCTCCCCCTTCTCCCCCTTCTCCCCTTCTCCCCCTTCTCCCCTTCTCCCCCTTCTCTCCCCATTCTCTTCCCCTTCTTCCCATCCCTCCCGTCCTT
>NC_134794.1:1035000-1037500 GCF_046742065.1 Oratosquilla oratoria | reverse complement strand
GTCAAGGCCGGAGTCTGTCTGACCACCAACCAACAAATTGAAGGCTTTTGGTGTCGTGTAAACATCCCATAGAGGGGGACGGGGGACGGGGGACGGGGGAGGGCAAAGTGGGGGAAATGTGTTTTCCCTGCGGCGCTGTGCAAGATGAATGGTCTCTGATTAACGTGAATGCTGCTGCCGCAGAAGAAGGAGAAGAAGAAGACGACGACGACGACGACGCCATCTCTCTCTTTAGGGAATCTGTGGCTTCTAATTCCTCCTCTTCCTCCATGTAGCAGCGACTCTGTGACGTGACGCGGGCGCTCTCTCTCTCTCTCTCTCTCTCTCTCTCTCTCTCTCTCTCTCTCTCTCTCTCTCTCTCTCTCTCTCTCTCTCTCTCTCTCTCTCTCTCTCTCTCTCTCTCTCTCTCTCTCTCTCTCTCTCTCTCTCTCTCTCTCTGTCTCTCTCTCTCTCTCTCTCTCTCTCTCTCTCTCTCTCTCTCTCTCTCTCTCTCTCTCTCTCTCTCTCTCTCTCTCTCTCTCTCTCTCTCTCTCTCTCTCTCTCTCTCTCTCTCTCTCTCTCTCTCTCTCTCTCTCTCTCTCTCTCTCTCTCTCTCTCTCTCTCTCTCTCTCTCTCTCTCTCTCTCTCTTTCTTTTACCTCCTTCATTCGGAAGGTCTCCAGTGTGAAGAACGAAAATGCTTTTCGAAGATATATCAGGATTTTAAAGTAATTTTAAGAAATATCTGTATCTAATCGGTCGTAGGAGTGAGGAGTTTGAATTTGCAAAAGATGAAATGAGACCAAACAAATCAAATAATGAACAAACAAACGAATAATTAGGTACGATCAGGCGACACTGGAGATTTTTTTTTTTTTTTTTTGCAGTCGAGGTTTATTTTTCTTTATCTTATTTAGTTCAATGGAAAACAAATTAACTTCTTGTTCGCGCGCGCACGCACACACACACACACACACACACACACACACACACACACACACACACACACACACACACACACACACACACACACACACACACACACACACACACACACGTGCGCTGATATAATTAATTAATGATGCATTGTGTGCAAGTATGTGTGTCTGTGTGTGATGAAAGAGAGAGAGAGAGAGAGAGAGAGAGAGAGAGAGAGAGAGAGAGAGAGAGAGAGAGAGAGAGAGAGAGAGAGAGAGAGAGAGAGATTTCCCCCCCCCCAAGGTGAATAGAATGGTCAGGCGTTAACCAGAACGAAATCAATGAAGTGGATCATGGTGGCGAAGGGGATTAAGTTAAACTCCTCCGTTGCGTGTTCGTGTCTTGAAACTGACCCAACATGACAATCCTTGTTCAGTAATCTCGACTCCTGTAGGGACAGCAAGGAAGGATGAGTTAGGAAGGGCAGTAGTACTGTGTCAGTTATCTTCATTAAGTTTGTTGGGGCTTTTTAAGCGTCTTCAATGACAGGATCACAGTTAAGGACGAATAATAAGAAAAGAAAAAAAAAAAGTCCTAAGAGTGTGGGACTATGATGGGAAGTAGTGGTCTGTGCTTGGGACGTCGGAGGGAGTCATTCCCCCCCCCCTCATTGTCAATGTTAAAACTCTGTTGACACCACTTCTACTTGGAGGTGTAGACCCGAGAGGCTGGCATTTGGTTCCGCATTGGTCCCAAAATGTGTTTTTGTCTATGGCTTGTACAGAGCCGATGACTAGCACAAACACACTACTGTAACAACAACAACAACTACAACTGGAGAACTCTTTTGTAGCTCACCTCTTCTTCCCTTCTCTTTCTTTTTGTTTTCTCTCTCTCTCTCCACACACCCCCGTCTTTCCTTCAACTTTGTTCAAACACCGGGGATAGTTGGGTGAAAGTGTACGAGTTACTGCACAGAGCATGTTTTTTCAGTTATTTCGATTACTGGATTTTTTTTTATTTCCGCCATAACGAAAATTCCCTTTGTGTTTACTCGAGGTTCCATGGAAGACATGTCAGTATGTAGTGCTAGTGGAAATGAAATGACCCTTTTCTGCCCCTAACTTTATTCTGATTTTCTGACCGAGGTTAACGTTGGGCTTGGGGGTGGGGGTGGGGGGTGGCTGGCTGGAGGGACAAATGTCCCCCTACCCCCCCAGGTCGATGGATGGGGGTCGTAGACCAGAAGTGTTCGGCTCCTTTCCCACGTATCGACTTCTCGCCGTGCGCTGTCCACGACACGACGTCGTGCCCATTAATAACCATAGGGGTGTCTATGGACGCTTTCACACGTGGTTGTGACGTGTGAAAGCGTCCATAGACACCCCTATGGTTATTAATGGGCACGACGTCGTGTCGTGGACGGCGCACGGCGAAAAGTCGATACGTGGGAAACGGGTCTTCGGGGAACGTAGTCAAAGGGACTTGTTCAGTACGAATACAATTTGACGTTAGCCAGAACAAAATTACTTGTTTCATCATTTACTTATTTAGTTATTTGTTTGTATATTTTAAATAATTTGTTTATTCATATTTTTGTCTTT
>NC_134794.1:897500-1030000 GCF_046742065.1 Oratosquilla oratoria | reverse complement strand
CACACGTGCGCATGGCATTAGTTTTGTAGCGTCTCTGCCTGCCAAAATCAGTGGAACAGAGACCGAACCCCTGTAAGGGCTTAAAAAGATATCACAATACTCCAAACCGAAACTGTATCCCTTGAACAAGATGATGGTGCGTCTCAGAATTTTTTCTTTATTAATTCATTTGCTGATTTATTATTTACTTGTTTGTTTATTTATTTATTTTGGAGAATGCGAGTTTTGAACAGATTTTGGATACAGGCTTAGCGTGAACAACCTGGTTCCCGGAACCTGTTTTTTCATCTGACTGAGATTAATGTGATTGTAATACCGTCGCAATTTGAGCTCTTGCAAATGCGACAAGGCTTTTGAAAATCCTGTAGCGTTGATTCGCTTCCGGCAAAAGTGAATCAGACTGCAAAAACTGTTACATAAGAATCATTACTCAGGATTTACAATGAAAGCTTATTACGCTCTGCAAAGGAACCAAACAAGATTTGAGGACCTTTTGTCCACATTGTGCAAAATCAACAACATTGGTGGAACACGTGGCCTTCATTTCGACTTCTTCTTGATTGCCTTCCGTCGTCGACGCACCTAGAAGGAAGTGAACGGAATATCATCACAGAAGAGAATGATCAAAACAATACAAAGGCTTAGGAACCTTAACTCACTCACACTCTCTGGAAAGACGTTGAGTGCGGGATGATCTAATAGGGGTATTCAAGTGGTGAAAGGGCTTTAACAAGGCAAGGTCGTCATGTTAAGACAGCAGCAGGGCAGGACTCTGTAGTCATGGGTTTAAATTGGACCAGTTTAGGTTTAACAAGGAAATAGGAAAGAGGCAAGAACTAGTGTACCAGCAGAGTGGTTAACGAATGATGGCATAACAGACTTAGTAACCATGTACTCTTAGTGAGCGTTCAAACAACAATGGGTTTGTTTTGAGAGAAGATCACTTTATGGAGAGGGATGACAGGTAATGAGAGACATGGAACTGCCTAGTGTAGACCGTAGGGTCTCGTGCATTTTATTCCGTTTTTATGTTCTAATAGATCACTGAAATTCGTCAAACTTTGTCATTTTGTTCTGGCTAACATCAAACCGTTTTATTGTGCTGCTGCTGCTGCTGCTGCTGCTGCTGCTGAAGCTTCCCGAACCTCGATGATCCTTCTTGGTGGCTCAACTATCGAGGACACTCAAACCTGACCCAAATACCAGTCGTGTTTGTTACATAAGAATAAGGAGACTGCAAGAGATCATAAGACCTACATTAGGTAGTTCCATGTCCCTTGCCACCTGTCATCCCTATCCATAAAGTGATCTTTTCTCAAAACAATCCATAGTTTCAGCTCTCATTGCTTCATGGTTACTAAGTCTGTTATGCCATCATCCCTTAACTAACCACTCTCTTGCTAAACCAGTTCTTGCCTCCTCTTGCCTCTTTCCTATTTCCTTCTTAAACCCAAATTCGTCGAATTCAAATCCATGACTACGAGTCCTGTCTTGCTCTTTTGTATGATGACCTTGTTAAAGCCCTTCCACCATTTGAATACCTCTATTACATCACCCCGCACTCTTCCTCTTTCCAGAGAGTGTGAGTTAAGGTGCCTAAGCCTGGCTTCGTGCAGTACATTTCCAAGCCTTTGTAATATTTTGGTCATTTTCCTCTCTACTGATTCTAGTGAATCAATATCCATTTTGTAGGATGGAGACCAAAATTGTACCGTGTAGTCGAGCATGGGTCTATCGCTAGAAAAAGATTAATGATTGTTGAAAAAGTGGGGGTGTTGTAAATGAATTACTGTATTTGGTAATACATTAATAAGCATTCTACAACAAAAGAAGTTGTATATTTACATCACTCCCGTACACTTTGGGTCAGATTCGACGCCCCCTCCCCCTCTATTCCATCAAAGGAAACTGCCCCCCCCCTCGATCGATAGATATCGACACCAACATTTCGACTTTATCAGGAACAAAGGCGGTCAAGGTCTTCGAGTTGATCGAGTTAAGGTCGACGGGCGGTGGCGGCCGCGGCGGCCTTCGGGCATGGGAGGGTCTTTGCGTAAATGACGGTTATCGGAGGCGGGAGGGAGGTTGGAGGGGTCCGGTGGGCGGGCGGTCGAGGGTAGGGGTATGGGGTCTTTCGGGGGTGGGGGGCGCAGGAGGAGGGGAGGGGGAGGGGGCTCGAGTCTATTCCAGAGATTATTTTGTTCTTAGAAAAGTTCTCTTATCCAGACTCTATTGAGCATTTCTTTCATTTATGTATGTATATTTTCTTATGTCTATTTATTTGATTAATTTATTCATTATTTTTCTACGTCAGCACCTTATAAGGCCTTTCAGGAGCGGTGTCAAGCCACCCAAGCCATGCTATTAACCGCTTCCCTCAAATAGATAAAATCGCCTGGCGACAGCTAGGAAAACATGAATAATGATCGCCGCTGTCTCCGGGTTTATTGAAATGGGGATGGAATCTCCGCAGCTGAATGGAATGTTTTAGCGGCACACAGGGAAAAAAGACATGCCTACCGACTTATTACATTACATTACACTGTAAACGGATTGAAAACACCTTTCGAAAATATATTTGAAAATTAGAAAGTGCTGATGTACCCGGCCGAAATTTTCCAAATTTAAGAAGTTTCCGTAACGAATATTAGAGTTTTTTTTTAATTGTAGATATTCCTAATAGAAAAATTGTATGAAGGATTGTGCTGACAGCACTGTATGGGACAGAAACATGGAACATAAAAGAGGAAGAGAGTACGAGTTTGAATGCATTTGAGATGAAATGCCTGAGAAGTATGGTAGGGGTTACTAGGCTTGATAGAGTGAGAAACGAGGAGGTGAGGAGGAGAGCGGTAGTGGAAAAGGAGATGGCAGATAGGGCTGATGAAAGATTATTGGGATGGTTTGGATACATGGAAAGAATGAGCGAAGAAAGATTAGTAAAAGAGGTGTGAAAGGGAGAGGTAGGAGTGAACACGAGGGGGTGACCTAAGATGAGATGGATGGATGGGGGTAAAAGGGGCATTGGAAAAAAGGAAAATGTCTGTTGAGGAAGGAAGGGAGATGACAAAATATAGGAGTGAGTGAAGAAGGGTTGTGTATGGATGATGCTGTGATGCATGGAAGGGAGTGGATGGGGGGTGAGGGATTATGTTTGAATAATTTTTTGACAGTCCGAAAGGATTTCTCCCCGTCTTCTCTTTTTCTACATGAGGGAACGGAGAGTGGGGGTCGTCAATTAAAAGAAGCTGCCTTGCTGTGGATGTGCTGTGTCTTGCTACATTGCTTCTGACACAGGGCAGTGGGCGAGAAAAGAGGGAAGGAGGGGTGGTGAAATATGGGAGTGGAGTATGTGGGGATAAAATGTGTGGGAGTGGATTTATGTTTTTTTTTCTTCTTGTAAGGGGGAAAAGTTGTTGGTTATGTATGTCCTGTATGTATGGAAACGTGTCATTGCTCCCTGGATGTTGACAAGCGTACGCGACATGACATCATTTCCCCAGTGGGCTGAATTGCAGATGTACGATAATTAGGTCTGTTTGATGTCTGGAGCTCCATCAGTGACTGTTGACATCTGTTAAATTCGATGCATTCTACAACTGAGTGAAACTGTGTTCCTGTTCACTTGGCGTGTTTACTGTCAACCTACAGTAAGTGCGATGTTTTTCAGCTGTGCTACCAGACTTATTCATCTTGCGTGTCGCTGAATGCACATTATTTAGTATTTTTCGAATAAGAATTCTTCATATTACTGTATATGTTGCCAAGAATGTTGTACCAGCCGCTGCCGTATTTGTTCTTCAATAAATCCCCAAGTTAAAATGAGTGAAGATAAAAACATTACCTCAGACTGATAAAATGATACCAAGCTGGAGTTAGATATAATTCAAATAAGTAAATATCTGATGGCCACTATGTGGCCTGATTAGAACGAGAAAGACCTTAGAATTTGTGCTCTTCACTAGTTGGAAGCAAAAATGAACTGAATTAAAGAACAGGTCAAAAGTTTGTTTATCCCATATAACACAGCAGATATAACACACCCATATAACCAAAGTTTCTTCCCAGAGATGTGGTCTGCGGGTTTCCAATCGGTGAAGCTTCTGAAGCAATATTAAATCGTTTTATTGTTATTATAGTTGTTGTTGTTGTTATTATCTATTGTTATTGTTATAGATGCAATTATATTTCTTGACCGCCAGTTGCCCAGTCATTGAACTTTTTCTAGTGTTCAAGACAGTTTGTACATTTTTGTTTTTCTTTGGCAGTTCAGTGACAGCGGTGTGGTGGAGAGCTACACGTGTTTCACCAACAACTGGAAGAGGGCGAAGGAGGCGGCGAAAGCAGCAGTGCAGTCCAAGCTCTCCTTCAGGGATTTCCTGTCGGTTAGTACAAAGAGGTGTATGTTAACACAAGTGTTTTTTTTATCCTATTAATTAATTAATTATATTTAGAAGAAAAATGACTATAGTTATGATAATTGAACTGATGATTGAATACTGGTAGTGTGCAGATACACACACAGTTCCAACTCCGTCATGATTAGGTGAATATTGTTAGGTGAACACACACACACTCGCACTCCAATAATGTTTGCTATTTATATGAATGACATGGATGATGATGTGATATGTTACATGAACTTCTTTGCAGACGATGCTAAATTGTTGAGGAAAGTGAAAACCGAAACGGACTGCGAATTAGTACAGAGAGACCTCAACCTAGAAAAGGCGTTTGACAAAGTACCTCACCGTCGACTTGTGTGGAAATTGGAGCATGTTGGAGGACTGAGAGGCAAACTATTACAATGAATTAAAGACTTTTTGAAGGAAAGATACATGAGAATGGTTGTAAAGGAAAAAATGTCAAGATGGAGAGCAGTAACAAGTGGAGTGCCACAAAGTTCAGTGCTTGCACCACTAATGTTTCTTGTCTATGTCAATGACGACATGATGGAAGGGACAACAGGCAATGCCAACATGTTTGCAGATGATGCAAAAATCATGAGAAGAGTGAAAAATGAGAAGGATGGTAAACTATTGCAAAAAGATCTAGACACTTTTTTTTTTTTGCATTGAGCCAAGAATGGGAAATGAAGTTCACAACAAAAAAATGCAAAGTGCTGGAAATGGGCAGTAGTGGCAAAAGATCGTCCTTAAACTACTCCTTGGGAAGTGAACCCATTACAAAAGCAAAAGAGGAGAAAGATTTAAGAGTATTGATAAAAGACAACCTGTGACTTGGTAGACATATCAGCAAGGTTGTGGGAGAAACATAAAGACTACTGCAGAAGATCAAAGTGGCATTTCACTATATGGATGAATAGATGATGAAAAAACTTATTGAAACCCTGATCTGTCCAAGACTGGAATATGTGTCAGTAGTATGGCCCCCACACAAAGTGAATGATATAAGCAAGATCAAGGGAATACAAAGGGTAGCAACCAAACTGGTCCCCAGCCTGGCAGATAAGCCATATGAGGAAAGGCTAAAAGAACTGGGTCTGCCAACTTTGAAAGATTGAAGAAAAAGAGGTGATATGATAACAGTATGCAGGTCACTAAAGGAGATATATTGTATTGACAGAAGAGATCTCCTGATTAAAGATGGGAAGGCTTTAAGAGGTCATGGGAGTAAATTAAGAAAGACCACATTATGTCTAAAGGATGTGAAGGAGTATAGTTTTCCATATAGACATATAAATACCTGGAATAGCTTAGAAGGTGATATAGCCCAAGTTCAAACAATACATGAGTTCAAATCTAAATATAATAATTGGAAATCAAAGATATAGATTAAGTTGGAACCATACATGAATTTGAGTCTAGGTATGTTAGAAAATTAGAGAATAGGAGATGGGACCCAGCAAGTGTTGCTGTATACTACAAATAGGTAAATACACATACATGCAGGTACACATACAAGCACAAAGAATAGCAGTTGTGTAATTGTAATGTGTTTAAAAGGAATACAGTGGGAAGGGTTCTTGGCCATAAGATTATGTTCATTTAGGAGCTCATCTGACCCCCACTTTTTTCTCTCCTGTTGTAGGGCATGGCCAAGGAGCACCCTGGCAAGTTGGACTTGAAGGCACTCCTGATCAAACCCATCCAACGCATTCCCCAATATGAACTGCTCATCAAAGTAAGTGGTGTTCAGGAGGGTGATTAAAAGGGAAGGTGAGTAACCTATTCTTTAGCCATGGTGTTCTCTCTGCTGAACAAAGTTGGTTGATGTTATCCAGAAGAAAATGATTAAGAGAACATTACTATATCAAAGGGGTTGAGACAACCTTTACCCCTTTTGCTATGGTGACATACCCTAACAAAGTTGTCTGGAGTTTGTCACAATAGCCAGGGTGAATTATTTAAGATGTGTTCTGGGGAGACATCCTGTAAGTGGCAAATGCCAACAAATGTCAGAAGGAGTATCATGTTAGAGTGAAGCCTTTTATTTTGGTCCAATATTTCACTTGTTAGAGCTTTATTAACTTCAGCTACCCAATATGATCAGTAGTATAACCATTCATAAATTCTATTCTAGTAAACTCAAAATGATTTTTATTCAGGTGAGAGGACAAACTTGGTCAAATAGAGTTGTGATTTATGATCAATCAAGATTCTATTTTGTTTTGAGTCTGACCCTTCAGCTGAATAGAATTGTCATTTACAAGAATAGAAGCTGTAGGTGTCACCATAGGTGGTTAAATATTTGCTGATATCTTTGGTCATTTCATCACAACAGCATTTCCCCAATGTGCAAAGTTTTTAATTGCTTCCCTTTTCTTGATTCTTGACCAAACCAATATTTTACATAACTCTTGCCAACAGCGTCTCCTGAAGCACACCAGCCGTGAACACCCAGATTATCCGCTCTTGACGGAGGCTATGGGCCTGGTGCACCAAGTGGCCGTCCGCATTGATGCTGTGGAGCAAGAAGCCCTCCAGCACGAGAAGCAGCAGCTCCTCCTGAAGGAAATAGAAAACATCATTGAAGGCCTCGATGGTCTTGTACAGCCTGATAGGTTGGTAGTAACGATAAAGATGATGCCTTTGTGGTTCACAAGATAATAGCTAGGGATGTGGAACAGCATTTTTGTTTCTATTTTTTGTGGGACCAATGATGAGTAACTGCAAATGGTGGTCCTCCAGCCCTGAAGGGCTAACATTCAGTATATGGACTGGGTTTATAATCTATCACATAAATAGAACTGACAGTTGGTGACTTTTGCCTTCTCCTTCTTTATGCTGGTGATGTAGAAATGGTCTCTCACTGATACAACACAGACAACAATGATGTTTTTTCCCAGAAAGATCTTCTTAGTATTTACCTAGTTGTACCTAGTTGTACCTAGTTGTACCTAGTTGTAATATATGGGAGGGGAGCTATGCTCGTGGTGACCCATCTTTGTATCTCTCTGCATCAAGTTTTATCTTAAAATCTTGTATAGTGTTAGCACATACTGTTTTGTTGTCTAATTTGTTCCATGTATTTATCGCTCTGTGTGGGAAACTGTTCCTTTTCAAGTTTTTTCTATAACTATCCTTTTTCAATATTTTTCCGTGTCCTCTTGTTTTACCATTTTCCCACACTAATAGGTCATTCCTTTCATTATTCTGTAGATAGTCAGCAAATCTCCTCTTTCTCTTCTTTGTTCCAGAGTTGGTAGGTTCAATTTGGATAGTCTTTGCTCATATGTTAGTTCAGCGAGTGTCGGTGCTAGTTTGGTTGTCGCTCTTTGTAATCTTTCTAGTTTCTTAATATTCTTTTTGGTACTGGGTGTCCAAAGTGATGCTGCGTACTCAAGTTTTGGTCTTATTAGTGTAGTTAGTATTTTCCTTATCATTTCTTCGTCCATATAAGTTGTACATGATCTCTTCATGATTTCTTCCAGGTATTTCACCCATCTTTTTTTTGACAACTCCTTAAAATTTTTTTGCTATTGTGCTTGTTAGTGAGACCGGTCTGTAGTTAGATGGATCTTCCTTATCACCTCCCTTATAAATTGGTACAATGGCACTTTTCTTTCTTTAAGTGAGAATTTAATCATATTATATATTTTGTACAGTGGACAAGGTACAGGGATGACCCGTCATCTAGGAGGTGCTAAGATGAGAGGGAGGGTGGAGGGGTGTGGAGTGTTTTCAGGGATGGAATGGGTGGGAATGATTTTATGCCTTTTCCTTTTTGGCTACCTCCCTAATAAGGGGGAAAAAGCCTTGGTATATGTATGTATGTATGTATATATTTTGTCAGTTAATTCTTCCATATATTCTTTCAGTATCCAGTTTGCATGAGGGGGAGTCGGTGGGGGATGGGGGGTGAGGAATTATGTATGAGAAAAAATTTGACGCAGCCCGAAGGGATTTCTCCCCGTCTTTTCCTTTTCTGCATGAGGGGACGGAGACGGGGGGTTGCCGAATTTATGAAGCAGCCTTGCTGTGGATGTGCTGTGTCTTGTGACACTGCTTCTGACCCAGGGTAGTGGACAGGATGCAGGGATGACCCATCATCCAGGAGGTGCTAAGATAGAAGGGAGGGAGGAGGGTGGAGGGGAGTGGAATATATGGGAAATGAAATGGGTGGGAGTGATTTCTGTGGCTTTTTCTTTTTGGCTACCCCCTGTGTAAGGGGGAAAAAGCCTTTGGTATATGTATGTATGTTTCAGCAGTCGTTGCTAAAAGAAAGGGATGGGAGGAGGATTGGTCTTTCTGCCATACATAGCTGCCTTGCATTGTGGGTAATGGTGGTTAAATTAGAAAAGAATGTTTACAGAACTGAAGAAGTTTTCATTCAGCTTGCACAGGTTAAAGGTTTATTTTGGTGTTTTGCATATTGGTATGGAACTTTAGTATGTTTACCTAGTTGTATCATATGGGAAGGGGAGCTATGCTTGTAGTGACCTGTCTTTTTTTTATCTCGCAGCATCTAGTTTGTTCTTAAATTCTTCTATGGTTTTTGCACACACTATTGTCCAATTTGTTCCAGACATCCACCACTCTATGGATTTTTTTTTTTTTTTTTTTCAGATCTCTTCTATAATTATCCTTTTTGAGTTTCATTTCATGTCCTCTTGTTTTTATTTTATCCCACTTTAATAAGTCTTCTTTGTCAAGGACTTCCTTGTCTTTCATGATTCTGTAAATTGACAGTAGATCTCCTCTTTCTCTTTGTTCCAAGGTTGGTAGTTCCAGTTTAGACTTAATGAATTAGCTATGTCTGGATATCCTTGGATAAATTTCCTATAATATCCTGTCAATCGTGAGAAACTTCTAACTTTTTTTACATTGTTTGGAACTGGATAATACTTGACTGCTTCAACCTTTGAATTTACTGTACTAAGTCCATGCCTGTCTATTTTATGTCCCAAACAAATAACACTGTCCTGCAAAAAGTTTACATTTTTCAAGTTTCAGTTTCAATCCTGCTTCAACTAGTCTTGAGAATATCAAATCAAATTTCCTAATAGTGCTCAGCCACTGTTTGGGAGACTATTAAAATATCATCTAGAAATACACTGGTGGTGTTTCCTAACAACCCATTTAGAACTGTATTCATTAATCTCATGTAAGTTAATGGACTATCACATAACCCAGATGGCATTCATTTGAACTCATAATGTCCTGTTGGAGTAGAAAATGCTGTGAATTCTCGTGAGTCTTCATGCAGCACAATCTGCCAGAATGCAGACTGATATCTATAGTACTGAAGTACCTATTTTCAGTTCCCAAACTTCTAAGAATTTTCCCTATTTCCGGTAATGGTAATCGGTTGGGTATGGTCTGCTTATTCAATTCCCTATGATCGATAACTGGACGCATGGTACCATTTGATTTTGGGACCAGAATCGGAGGGAAATTCCACCCTGAGTCCAATTTCAAACCTTTTAATCTAATTGATTCTGGGATGGTTAAATTTTCAAAGTCTACTGTGACTCCTTTCAACTGCACACTTACCCTGCTAATTGCTCTGGAGTGTAATAATGTCGACTTATTATGCCACCTACAATTAGCAAAGCTTCTTTTGAAGTTGATGAATTATTAATTTCTGGGATTTCTTGAACATCTGAGTTGGGTTCACTTTATGAGACTTTATTTTCTGTTGGTGTGGACCGCTCTGCTCTGCTATCTAAAATATCATTGTTATCTGTATGTAGAGATTCTCTGATTACTGTTACTGGCTCAAAGTCTGGTTGATTTAAAAATGGGATTAACTGTGCTTTCACTAAGATCCCTAACTCATCAGGACACATGACCATGCTGTCTTTTCTCATAGTTACAAATCCTATCAGTAAATCTCCGGGGAAAACAGATTCTTCTGCAACTATCACTAGAATGTGCAAATGCTCATTTTTATATAAGATGATCTCAAATTCAACCGTACCTAATGTTTTTAACTGACTTTCAGTTACTCCTTGCAATGAATAATGGATTGGTTCCAAGATTTTCACTCCTGGTTTCAACTGGTTATAACATTAACTACAGATCCTGTATCAGTAAATATTTGAATAGGTTTATTGAACACTACCCACAATGAGAGGTCCTACAGAAGTTCTTCCAATTGTAATAGCCAGTTTACAACTATCTTTCATGTTGGGGTTTTCTTTCACCCTTCTATCACTCTTGACCCTAACACAATACTGTCTATGTATATTTCTATGGGCTCTGTAGTGTTGTTTTATTTTGTGTCTGGGGTTTTTCCTCGTGTTTCTGGGTGAATATGAAAATTTGGTTTTGTTCTACACTCTTGTGTAGAACCCTCTGATGATACAAACAGAAAGATGGGTTTCTACAATGATATAATGACCCTCATATTTGCAATTTCTACAAATAGTTTCATAATAACACTCTTGTGCTTTATGTCCTCAGGTATTACAATTGTAACATTCAATTCTAGCATTCCTTGATGTGCTTCTACTATGTTCAGATCATCTGTTTCTATAATCACTTCAAGAGTTTCTAGTTTCTGTTGTTGCATTCCCACTGTCATCACATATGGACTAATTCCTTTTGATTCACTATAACCTTGAAGAAGGTAATCTGTCTCCCTTAAACCCATTGTGTGTTTAAGATCTGTATGCAGCTTTTCTGCAGTTATTTTAGCAAAATTATATATAATCATACCTTTGAATTTCAAAAGTCAATTTGAATTGACTGCCTCTTCTTAGGCTTCCACATATGTCAACCTAGTCTTCCTTGGTTCACTACCTCATTGTCGCTCATTCATTCATAATAGTACCTCATCCCCTTCTTCACTCGTAGTAGTAGCTTGTCCCCTCGTTCACTTGTAATAGTAGCTTGTCCCCTCATTCACTCATAGTAGTAGCTCGTCCCCTCATTCACTAGTAGTAATAGCTTGTCTCCTCGTTCACTCGTAGTAGTAGCTCGTCCCTTTGTTCACTTGTAGTAGTAGCTCGTTGTAGACCCCTCTCATTGTTGTCTTGTTGTCCCTGGTAGTCAGCATGCACATGGCTGCATGCTTGTGGTTGTGTGCACTGCAGTTATGCACTGTAGATTGGTGTACCCGTACAGTTGTAGCTGTATCTTGAACTAACTCCTGTAGTTTGATGCACCCGTCCCATTTTGTCATGGGCATTTTCTTTTCACCCATTCCATCCCACCACTGTTACTTCTGTTGTTGTTAATATTTACTTTTCCCTTCATAGTTTTGTATTTCATTTCTTGTTTCTACTTTCTTTTCCTCACTATCTTTATGTAGGTTAGTCACTCACAGTATTTTTCTGTAGGAAGACCCTTTGCATGCAATCATCTTAGTCAAGTTCCATTACTTTGTATAAGAAAAGGGAATTAAAATGAACTTAATCAATTTACACTGAGGGACTCCCCATTGGAATCCTCAATTTGATCACTAGGTCAGTTTGTATTGACATCATGATTTCTTTAGTCCAGTGCTCTTAGATCTAGGTACCCCTCGTAAGGGCGTGACTTTACTTCCTTGAACCAATTGAATTTTCTCCACCCTTTCTCCAATCAGAAAGACTGTTACAGACATCTTAAGCAATACTGCTTACTCAAGGAATCTCGAAATCAAGGCATCACTGCCTTACTTTATATATTATTACATCAGCACAATACAGCAATGAAATTGGGTCCAAGGAACAAGATTATGCAACTCCACCTACGGCTGTTGTTTACCAAACATTAAACTCATAAAAATGAAATTCTCACTATGTACCCCTCTATCTACCTTGTCTACCTTTATATACCAGCCTCTTACAAATTGACAGTTGACTGATATTAATGAAATCCTCCTCTCAATATCTTTCTACTTTCCAGAACATTCCTGTGCCATGACCTTGTTACTGTGAACTCGGGCTTAGGCACGAGGAAGGAACGGTGTCTCTTCCTCTTCTCCGACCTCCTTGTCATCACCTCCATCAAGAGGCGCTCTGGTACCATCAGGAAAGGATCCAGGTGATGATGACTTTTTGCACAAGTTGATTAAATGGCTTGCTGTGAACCCTTAGTATATTATAGTCTGCCCAGCCAAATTGGGCAGGTTCTGCTGTACTCTTCCACATAGCTGATATGTGGATACAATCCATAAAAAGTAAAGAATGGTGTAGCCAGTTACCTTCCAGGAGGTTGCCTGATACCACTGGACAGACTGATTATTTATCATAGTTGCTAGCATTGGTAACTGGCACAATGCTAGACTAATGATGTGTTCATACAGTAATAACATGTATGGGCTACTTCTATTTCTTTATGTTAAACTCAATCCCACTCCCATGCAGTGGGAAGTGAGAAACCAAAATGAGGGCAGGTCCTGTCAGTTGCTGTAAGTTACTGGGTCTCTTAAGCCATTGTTGGGTTGCTTCCCTGCCTGGCCAGGGCTGTTGGAAACCAATGCAGGAAGCTCACAGTGGGTCCTAGGAATCAAACTCATGACCATCTGCTCATGAGTTTGACATGGTATCCACCAGGCTACCATGTAGTCCTAGCATTTCATAATGTAAAAGGAGGGAGTCACAAGGTGTGAAAAAATGGTGTGTGGAACAAGAAGGATAGGAGGAAATAGAAGGAAGAGTAGTGAGTGGTGGTATGATGAAGCAAAGAAGGTTGTAGAAGAGAAGAAACAAACATTCACAGAATGGTTATGAAATAGGACGAGAATCACATGAGAGGTACAAAGAAAAGAGAAGTAAAGCATAAGATAAGGGAGGCAAAGAGGAGAGCAGTTATGAAATGAGGTAAGAGTATGACAGAAAATTTTGAAGGTAATAAAAAGAAGTTTTGGAAAGAAATTAAGAGGAAGAGGAGGCAAATCAAATACAGAAGAAAAGGTGAAAGGTGCAGATGGAGAGATGATAATGGAAGAGACAGCAGTAAGAAGAAGATGGGCAGATTAATTTAGGGAGCAAATCTGAAGGAGGATAGGGAGGGAAAGGTAGTTGCAGTGGCAAGTGCTAAGAAATTGAGAGTGATGAGTGAGGCAAATGGAGGAGAAATAAGGAAAGATGAGGTGAAAGCAGCTATTAAAATGATGAGAGCAGGTAAGGCACCTGGATTGGATGGGTGTCATGCAAAGTGTCTAAGAATGGGAGGTACAGTGATGGTGTACTGGCTGATGAGGTTGTTTGATATTTGTCTAAAAGAGGCTAGAGTACTAGAGGACTGGAGGAGTGCCTGTATAGTTCCACTTTACAAGGGAAAAGGGGACAAGTGTGAGTGTAGTAGTTTGAGAGGGATCAGTTTGTTGAGTGTAGTTGGGAAGGCTTATGGGAAAGTTTTGATTGAGAGGATTAGGATGGGAACAGAGGGAGTAATTGGTGTGGAACAATGTGGGTTTAGGACAGATAGGGGTTACGTGGATCAGATTTTGTGGTAAGGCAGATATGTGAGAAAGTTTTAGGAAAAAGTATGGATATATTTTGGGGCCTTTATGGATTTGGAAAAGGTCTTATTACAGGGTAGGCAGGAAGACACTGTGGGAGGTATTGCAGATATATGGGATAGGAGGAAAGCTGTTAAGAGAAGTCAAAAGTTTTTACAAAAGTAGTAGAGCTTGTGTTAGGATTAGAAATGGAGAGAGTGAATGGTTTGAGGTAAAGGTAGGACTTTGCTAGGGATGTGTTATGTCACTTTGGCTATTCAGTTTATACATGGATAGGGTGATGCGAGAGGTAAACTCAAGGGTATTGGGCCAGTGTTTAGAGATGGTTGAAAAAATGGAGAAAAGTGGGAGATAACCCGGTTGTTGTTTGCTGATGACACTGCGCTTGTAGCAGGATTAGAGGGATTGAGGAAGTTAGTGACAGAGTTTGGGAAGGTGTATGAAAAAAGGAAGTTGAAGATGAGTATCAAGGGAGAGAGACTGAAGGAAGTGGATAGCTTTAGATACTTGGATGTGAATATGGTGGGAATAATAGGAGTGGAGGTGGAGGTAGAATGTAGGTTGAGAGAAGCAAGGAAATGCCTTGGGTAGTTAAAAAGTGTAATGAAAAATAGACATTTGGGAATGGATGCTAAAAGGAGATTGTATGAAGGAGTGATTGTGCTGACAGCACTGTATTGGGCAGAAATATGGAATGTAAGAGAGGAAGAATTTAAATGCATTTGATATGAAATGCCTGAGAAGTATGGTAGAGGTTTCTTGGTTGGATAGAGTGAGAAATGAGGAAATGAAGAGAAGAGCAGGGTGGGAAAGGGAGTTGGGAGATAGGGTTGATGAGAGTATTGGGATGGTTTGGACATGTGGAAAGAATGAATGAAGAAAGTAAAAGAGGTGTGGAAGGCAGAGGTGGAAGGAGTGAACATGAGGGGGTGACCAAGGATGAGATGGATGGGGTAAAAGGGGCATTGTAAAAGAGGGGAATGTCTGTTTAGGAAGGAAGGGAGAGGACAGAAGATAGGGGTGAATAGAGAATGGTTGTGTATGGATGATGCTGTGATGCATGGAAGGGAGTGGGTGAGGGATGGGGGGTGACAATATGTATGAATGATATTTTGACGCAGCCCGATGTAATTCTTCCCATCTTCTCTTTTACTGTATGAGGTAACGGAGAGGGTGGTTTGCTGATCAATGAAGTGGCCTTGCTGTGGATGTGCTGTGTTTTTGCTACATTGCTTCTGACCCAGGGCAGTGGGTGAGATGCAAGGATGACCTGTGGTGGAGTGTGGTTAAGTGAAACACTATTGAGATATTATTATTATTTTTTTTTTCATCTACTCAGCCATGACCAGCCACTACAAGAGGTGAATACCAAATGCCTCAGGCATAGGTCTGGGGATATGGAGAAATAATCACTACTTATACTATAAAGAGAAGAATGACTGTACTATAATACCTATACTAACTATACTATAAGTAAAGAGAAGAATTAGTACAGATCCATCATTCAGGAGGATCCAAGAAAAGAGGGAATGAGAGGTGGTGAATGGGGCTGGAGTATGTGGGGATGAAATGGGTGGGAATGGATTTATGCTTTTGATTTTGGCTATCTCCCTTGTTAGGGAAAAGAAGCTGTTGGTTATGTATGTATGTATGTAAAAGTACTGTATAGACAAATGATATCTAGCAATTGTATCCCAGTTATGAATGCTGTCAACTGTACACTATATTAGATTAATTATTAGGAATAGTCATTGTTGATGTTTGTATGTACATTCTTTACATGACAATGATTATAAAATATCTTCTTTGCAGTTTACCTTCCACCTTACTCAGCTCTCTTGAATCAAACAAATTCAAAGTCTTCAAGTTTATTCCACTAGATGATCTAGATATTGCTAGATGTAAGTATATGTATATAATTTGTGTTAGATATGTGTCTTCAAATTCATCATCTCATGCTGAGTTAGATGTATTTCTTAATGGTTGAGCTAAATTGAAAGAAACAATTAGAACATTTTCTTTGATTCTTATAAGAGGAGCAGCTCCATAGCAAAATATGAATTTCAAGAAAAAAAAATGTTAGATATATGTAGGGGATGAAAAAATTGACATGAATGTAGTTGTGATGAACTTTCAGGTGGAAATCAAACCAATCCTACCTGAACATGACCATAGCATTCTAGTGCAAAATTGAGGCTTGTGGCAGTATCTGGCGTCTCTCTACTAATGCTCAATGCCAATTGGCTAACTCTTCCACCCTTCACACTTACCCAAGGAATCCCTCACCAGACTGAGGGAAGCGATGTGTGGTCCAGTTTTACCACTAGTTTTTGTTGTTTTAGTGTACTACTGGTACCCACTGGAGATGGTCTACAGGGCAACCAAGCCACAAGATATTGGCCAAGTGGCTGCCCTTTACAAGGCAAAACACCCAGTGACAGAAATTGTGCAGATAACTGGGCTAGGCCAGAGAACGATCTACCACTAAGTGAAAAATTTGCAAGGCAGGTGAAGAGTTTGTTCTTGTACCCAAGCTGAAGTCAGGAAGGCCACAAAAGATATCCCCAAGGACTAGGACCATCATCAGGGCTATCAAGCAAAGGTTGTCATTCACTTGTCTATTGATGACAGCCCTGGTTCTTAGGGATATCTTTCATGGCCTTCATGACTGGCTTAGTTACAGGAAGAAACTGTCAGAGATAAGCAAGTACATTCCTTTAGTGCATACGTGCATTCTTGTGTACACACGCACTTCCCTTTTAGGAATGCAAATTTTTTCAAAGGAATGCAAGTAAGAGGAACACACTGCCCAAATTTTTAATGTGTTCCTGCGTTCTGAGTGTTACGAAACTATTTTTTTCTTAACACTTTCAGACGTTTTCAATGGAAACAACAAAGATGACATTAACTACGCAGCAACATTCTGTCAAGTAGAGAAGAAAAGGTAAAAGGTGCAGATGAAGAAATGATAATGGAAGAGAAGGCAGTGAGAGGAAGGTGGGCAGAGTATTTCAGGGAGTTGCTAAATGTGAAGGAGGATAGGGAGGGAAAGGTAGTTGCAGTGGGGAGTGCTAAGAAAATGAGTGTTGAGTGAGGAAAATGTAGGAGAAATAGGGAAGGATGAAGTGAAAGCAGCTGTTAAGATGATGAGAGCAGGTATGGCACCTGGTCTGGATGGATGCCATGCAGAATGTCTGAAGAAAGGAGGTACAGTTATGGTGGACTGGCTGGTGAGGTTATTTAATGTTTGTTTAAGAGAGGGTAGAGTGCCGGAGGACTGGAGGAGTGCCTGTATAGTTCCGCTTTACAAGGGAAAGGGGGACAAGTGTGAGTGTAGTAGTTTCAGAGGGATAAGCTTGTTGAGTGTAGTTGGGAAGGCTTATGGGAGGGTCTTGATTGAGAGGATTAGGAGAGGAACAGAGGGAGTAATTGGTGAGGAATAGTGTGGGTTTAAGACAGGTAGGGGATGTGTAGATCAGATTTTTGTGGTAAGACAGATATGTGAGAAAGCTATAGGAAAAGGTAAGGATGTTTTTTGAGCTTTTATGGATCTGGAAAAGGCTTATGACAGGGTAGACAGGAAGACACTGTGGGAGGTACTGCAGATATATGGGAGAGGAGGAAAGCTGTTAAGAGCAGTCAAGAGTTTTTACGAGAGTAGTAGAGCTTATATTAGGATTAGACATGGAGAGAGTGAATGGTTTGAGGTAAAGGTGGAACTTCGTCAGGGATGTGTTATGTTGCCCTGGCTGTTCAATCTTTACATGGATGGGGTGATGTGAGAGGTGAATGGAAGGGTAGTGGGTCAGGAGTTGGAGACGATTAAAGAAAATGGAGAAAAGTGGGAGGTGAGCCAGTTGTTGTTTGCTGACGACACTGCACTTGTAGCAGGATCAGAGGAGGGATTGAGGAAGTTAGTGACAGAGTTTGAGAAGGTGTGTGAAAGAAGGAAGCTGAAGATAAATGTGGGTAAAAGTAAGGTGATGAGATGTACAAGGGGAGAGAGTGACAGCAGGCTGGAAGTGAGCATTAAGGGTGAAAGACTGGAGGAAGTGGATAGTTTTAGATATTTGGGTGCAAATGTGACAGGAAAGGGAGTGGGGGTGGAGGTAGAATGTAGATTGAGAGAAGCGAGTAAATGCTTTGGTGGATTGAAAAGTGTGATGAGAAATAGACATCTGGGAATGGATGCTAAGAGGAGGTTATATGAAGGAGTGATTGTGCCAACAGCATTGCATGGGTCAGAAACATGGAACATGAGAGAGGAAGAGAGAAGGAGTTTGAATTTGTTTGAGATGAAATGTCTGAGAAGTATGATAGGGGTTACTAGGCTGGATAGAGTGAGAAATGAGGAGGTGAGGAGGAGAACAGGGGTGGAAAGGGACCAGGGAGATAGGGTTGATGAAAGAGTATTATGATGGTTTGAACACATGGAAAGAATGAGTGAAGAAAGATTAGTAAAAGAAGTGTGGAAGTCAGAGGTGGAAGGAGTGAATATGAGGGGGTGTCCTAGGATGAGATGGATGGATGGGGTGAAAGGGGCATTACAAAAGAGAGGAATGTCAGTGGAGGAAGGATGGGAGATGACAGAAGACAGGGGTGAATGGAGAGAGGTTGTGTATAGATGATGCTGTGATGCATGAAGGGGAGTGGGTGGGGGATGCGGGGTGAGGAAGTATGTGTGAGAAAAATTTGACGCAGCCTGAAGGGGTTTCTCCCGATCTTCTCCTTTTCTACATGATGGGACAGAGAGGGGGGGTCGCCGAATTTATGAAGCAGCCTTGCTGTGGATGTGCTGTGTCTTGTGACACTGCTTCTGACCCAGGGCAGTGGACAGGATGCAGGGATGACCCGTCATCCAGGAGGTGCCAAGATAAGAGGGAGGGAGGAGGGTGGAGGGGAGTGGAATATATAGGAAATGGAGTGGGTGAGGGTGGTTTCTGTGGCTTTTTCTTTCTGGCTACCCCCTGTGTAAGGGGGAAAAAGCCTTTGGTGTATGTATGTATGTATGTTCAGACAGGACAACCAAACCTTTAGTTGTTTACATTTAGGTGGGAAGCTCTCCCATTGGTCAGTGCCATTACGGCAGTACGTACAGATCACTCACTGTGTGAACCTGTCTGTACCCGTCTAACCAACGAACTTTGTAATTTTTTTCATTTGGAAGAGGTGATGAAGATGGTGGATGCTGAGGAGAGGCAGAAGAAGGTGGATCAGTTCCACCTGCTCCTCTCCACTGCCGTAGTGCCGGAGGTGAGGCGGCGGAAGGAGGTGGAAGAGATGGTCACCAAGACCCTGGACTAGTAGAGAGAGTGATGGTGAGCGTCCCCCTCAGCCACGACCTCTTCCCTACCCACTACAGGGATGCCTGGCTGGACCTCGTTAAAAAAAATAAAATGCTCCTCTTCCTAGCTCGGCTGCTGTGGAGAGGCTGTTTAGCTCAGCAGGAGACATTTTGCAGGCAAAAAGATCCAGCGTGAGCAACTAACTTTGAACAGCTGGTATTTGTGAGGGGCACCTTGGGTACAAGGAGATGCAGGAGCAGGACAAGGAGGAGGAGAAGGAAGTGGAGTAGGAGGAGTAGTAATTTTAATTCTTTGAAAAAATTAAAAATGTAACTTGTCTAGTCAGAAATATAGGCTACATATATTTTAATGTATAAAGCTCTGATGTATTTTGTTTTATTTTTGAGATGCGGAATAGTTCTTTTGATGCGCATAGTAGTGTTTTTGAGGATTCCCCCCCCCAATTTTTTGAAGAATGCACTATGTTTTTTGAGGGATGCTTTAATAGTTTGGAAGTGCTAACACAGGAATGCACCAAACGAAAACATTTGAGGAACGCTATTCCAAGAACGCACTAACCGTGGCTGGAGAAACACAGGAATGCTAACGCACTACCCAAAATCGTGGAATGTGCCCAGCTCTGGAAGCTGTGCACCTCCCTTGTGAAATACTTTGATGATGGAATAGACAATTCTCTGGCCTAGTTCTCCAGCCTAATCCAGTTATCTGTGCAATTTCCATCACTGGATGCTTTGCCTTCTAAAGAGCAACTACTTGGCCAACATCTTGTGGCATGATTGTCTTGTAGAGTATCACTGGTAGGCACCAGTAGCACAAAAACAACAAAAATTTACCATAAAAAACAAACTGCATGTCACTCTCCTCTGTCTGGTAAGGGATGCCTCAGGCAAGTTTGGAAGGTGGGAGAGTTAGCTAACAAGCATTGAGCATTAGTAGAGAGATGCCAGATACTGCCACAAGCCTCAAGTTTGGATTAGAGTACTATGGGTACATTCAGGTATGCATGGTTCCATCTCTGCCTAAAGTTTTGTCACAATTGCATTTGTGTCAATTCTTAACACCCCTGTACATGAAAAGAGCAACACTTGTGGGCTCCTGACTTACTCTCCAGTTGTAATTGGACCTTTCATGTTTGGTCTCCATTTGGGCTATATCACCTGTAGGCTATTTCAAGAGTATGCCTCTGTATAGAAAATTATTTCTTCATATCCTTTAGACTCTTGGTTGTTTTCTGCTTGTATCTGTGACCTCATGAATCCTTCCAATCCTGTATGTATCTCCAATTTTTGTCTTGAACCAGCACAATTCCCATATGTTTTTATATCTTTCCCTTCAAATATTTCCTTACACTGTCCATTTGTTTTCTATTTGGTTTCAACTTCCCTTTACATTTACTTTTTAGTCATGTAGTTATTATTTCCAGCTTGCATTAATTCTTTGAGTATAATAATGGAGTTGGGAGATTGGGTTGATGAAAGAGTATTGAGATGGTTTGGACATATGGAAAGTGAATGAAGAAAGATTAGTTAAAGAGGTGTGGAAGGCAGAGTTGCAAGGAGTGAACATAAGGGGGTGACCAAGGATGAGATGGATGGATGGGGTAAAAGGGGCATTGGGAAAGAGGGAAATGTATGTTGAAGAAGAAGGCAGAAGATAGGGGTTAGTGGAGAATGGTTGTGTATGGATGATGCTGTGATGCATGAAAGGGAGTGGGTGGGGGGTGAGGGAGTATGCGTGAATGATATTTTGATGCAGCCCAGAGGGATTTCTCCCTGTCTTCTCTTTTTCTGCATGAGGGGACGGAGAGGGGGGGTTGCTGATTAAGAGCCAAGAAAAGAGGGAGGGAAGGGTGCTGAATGGGAGTGGAATATGTGGGGATGAAATGAGTTGGAGTGAATTTATGCATTTGACTGTGGCTACCTCCCTTGTAAGGGGGAAATAGCCGTTGGTATATGTATGTATGTATGTATAACTAGGTGATCAACACATGTGTTCATATCTTTTTTCAATTTTCAGTTTATATCTTTGTTGTATTTCCATTTGAAATGTGCTTTCATTGAATGATTTGTGTGTTGAACTGGTGATATAGAAATAGAGCCTCAGCAAACTCATTGTTAATTATTTATTCTTAAATATTCTTGCCAACTTCAATTTTATGTATCCAATAGAAGAAAAGACAACATTGCCAAAAGAATTCATATTGATAAAAAGAATAAACTATATAGATAATTTACAATGTCTTATCTATAACATATTTATGAACTGACCCAGGGCAGTGGACAGGATGCAGGAGGTGCCAAGATAGGAGGGAGGGAGGAGGGTGGAGGGGAGTGGAATATATGGGAGATGAAATGGGTGGGAGTGATTTCTATGCCTTTTTCTTTTTGGCTACCCCCCATGTAAGGGGGAGGAAGCCTTTGGTATATGTATGAACTGATTATTTACTGTTATTGTCCGTTCTTCAGCTCGAGATGAGAGTGTAAAGAAGCTCCTGCGGGAAGTAGAGGCAATGGAGCAGGAGCTTGATATCCTCCAACAGATTAGCAAGCTAAGCAAAACATTACGATTGAACCACCGCCTTGAGGATATTGTGCAGGAGATGGTAGGCGGTACACAGAAACAGCTGGCTGAGAGGCAAGGTGCAGACTCACAACTTCTGGAGCTGGAACTCACAATTACTACACAGTATGTGAATGGATGGTATTTCAGTTTCTTAGTTCTAGCAGAGACAGGGAAAAGAATGAAGAAATTGGTGAGTGTATTGGTTAGGGTTTACTGCAAGAGGAAACTGAATATTAATGAACAGAGTTATGGTGGTAGCCAAGAGTGGCCACAAAATTGCAATGTATTTACCTAATTGTAGTATACAGGAAAGGAACAATACTCATTGGGTCCTGTCTCATATTCTCTAATTTTCTAACATACCACCTAGACTCAAATTCATGTACATTTCCAACTTCATCTATATCTGATTTCCAATTGTCATATTTAGATTTGAACTTGTGTATTGTTTGAGCTTGGGCTATATCACCTCCTAAGCTATTCCACATATTTATGCATCTATAAAGAAAACTGTATTTCTTCACATTCTTTAGACTTGTGGTCTTTCTTAATTTGCTCCCATGACCTCTTAAAACCCTCCCATCTTTAATCAGGAGATCTCTTCTATCAATGCAGTATATCCCCTTTTGTGACCTGAACACTAATCATGTCACCTCTTTCTCTTTGATCTTTCAGAGTTAGCAGACCCAGTACCTTTAGTCTTTCCTCATATGGTTTATCTGCTAGGTTGGGGACCAGTTTGTTTGCTTTCCTTTGTATTCTCTCAATCTTGCTTATATCCTTTAGTCTGTGTGGGGACCATACTACTGATGCATATTCCAGTCTTGGACATATCAGGATTTCAATGAGTTTTTTCATCATCTTTTGCAGTAATCCATGTCTCCATGTGTGATGCCCATCATAAGTACACACAACTCATCAAACTGTTAGATATGTGGGAAGGGCCCTTTGGTGTATTTACATAGTTGTATTTTATGGGAAGGGGAGCTATGCTCATGGTGTCCTGTCTTCTTATTTAATTTTATCTAAACTGTTTTTAAATAAAAAGGGCGTTATGTCGCCCTGGCTGTTCAACTTATACATGGATGGGGTGGTGCGAGAGGTGAATGCTAGGGTAGTGGGTCAGGGATTGGAGATGGTTAAAGAAAATGGAGAAAAGTGGGAGGTGAGCCAGCTGTTGTTTGCAGACGACACTGCGCTTGTGGCAGGGTCAGAGGAGGGATTGAGGAAGCTGGTGGCAGAGTTTGGGAGAGTATGTGATAGAAGAAAGCTAAAGATAAATGTAGGTAAAAGTAAGGTGATGAGATGTACAAGGGGTGAAAGTGGCAGTAGACTGGAAGTGAACATTAAGGGAGAGCGACTGGAGGAAGTGGATAGTTTTAGATACTTGGGTGCAAATGTAGCAGGAAAAGGTGGAGTGAAGGTGGAGGTAGAATGTAGATTGAGAGAAGCAAGTAAATGCCTTGGTGGATTAAAGAGTGTAATGAGGAATAGACATTTGGGAATGGATGCGAAGAGGAGACTGTATGAAGGAGTGATTGTGCCAACAGCACTGTATGGGGCAGAAACGTGGAACATAAGAGAAGAAGAGAGAAGGAGTTTGAATGTGTTTGAGATGAGGTGTCTGAGAAGTATGATGGGGGTTACTAGGCTGGATAGAGTGAGAAATGAGGAGGTGAGGAGGAGAACAGGGGTGAAAAAGGATTTGGGAGATAGGGTTGATGAAAGAATATTAGGATGGTTTGGACACATGGAAAGAATGAGTGAAGAAAGACTAGTAAAAGAGGTATGGAAGGCAGATGTGGAGGGAGTGAACATGAGGGGATGTCCTAGGATGAGGTGGATGGATGGGGTGAAGGGGGCTTTGGGGAAGAGGGGAATGTCTGTTGAGGAAGGAAGGGAGAGGACGGAAGACAGAGGTGAGTGGAGAATGGTTGTATATGGATGATGTTCTGATTGCATGAGGAGGAATGGGCAGGGGGGTGGGGGGTGGGGTAGTATGTGTGAGTAAATTTTGACGCAGCCCGAAGGGATTTCTCCCCGTCCTCTCCTTATATGCAAGGGGGGACGGAGAGGGGGGGTCGCCGATTAAATGAAGCGGCCTTGCTGTGGATGTACTGTGTCTTGCGACACTGCTTCTGACCCAGGGCGGTGGGCAGGGTGCAGGGATGACCCGTCATCCAGGAGGTGCTCAGATGAGAGGGAGGGTGGGAGGGGTGTGGAGTGTATGTAGGGATGAAATGGGTGGGAGTGTTTTTATGCCTTTCCCTTTTTGGCTACCTCCCTTGTAAGGGGGAAAAAGCCTTGGTATATGTATGTATGTATGTATGTTTTTAAATTCATGAATTGTTTTTGCACACACCACTTTTTCGTACAACTTGTTCCAGATGTCTATTACTCTGTGGGGAAAGCTGTTCTTTTTCAGGTCCCTTCTATAACTGTCTTTCTTGATTTTCTTTCCGTGTCCTCTTGTATTTCTACTATCCCATTTTATTAGATCCTCTCTATCAATAGTTTCTATGCCTCTCATGATTCTATAAATAGTTATCAAGTCTCCTCTCTCTCTTCTTTGTTCTAATGTCTGTAGTTCCAAGTTTTGTTAGTCTCTTCTCATATGATAGTTCTGAGAGTGTTGGTGCTAGTTTTGTAATTGCTCTTTGTATTCTTTCAAGTTTTGTTATACATTTTTTTGTACTTGGTGACCACATTGTCGCTGCAAGTTCCAATCTTGGTCTTATCAAGGTAACTAGTATTTTCTTCACCATTTCTTCGTCCAGGTATGTAAAAGCCACTTTGATTGTTCTGTTTCTCCAAAAAATTTCCCAGTCAGCTTTTTGAAAGAATTCTTTCATTTTGTCAAAGTTTGTTTTTTCATACATCAATCTTCCCTTTCTATATTGTTCGTTTTTTTCATGTATCTTTCCTCGTTTAGTTCCAGTTCAACCAATATGTGGTCACTTTTACTTATTGGTGTTTTATATTCGATCTTGTCCACTATTTCGGGTTCTGATGTGATTATTAGGTCCAGTCTCATTGGTTCTTCCTCATTTCTATACCTAGTATTCTCTTGTATCCCTTGTGTCATTGTATGTTCAATAATCATATCAAGTAATACATTTCCCCATAGGTCATCTCCACCCTTTACTGTTATCTCTTCCCAGCAGATTTCTTTACGATTAAAGTCACCCATTATAATTATTCGTCCTCCATCTTCCATTATCTTAGTGATATCCTGGTGTCTTTAACATATTTTTGTGTTCTCTCTCTTCCCACGAAGCCATTTTAGGAGGCACACAATTTACTACAAACTTCCTGCTCTTCCTATCCCTGTCCTCCACTTCCATCGTAATCATCTCTACACTATTCTTTCCATATGTGACATTCCTCACATTTAAATCCTTCTTAATCAGGAACATAACTTGACCCCCCTGTTTTACCTCTGTTTCTAATCCAATAATTATATGCTCCATGTCCTACACTGTTGGGTGGTAGTGGACCTTTCAATTTTCTCTCTACAATTCCCATTATGTTCGGTTCTTTTTCCTTCAGGTAATCATTCAGTTTGTTCAAGCCTGTTATTAATCCATCTATATTTGTGTAAGACATTTTTAATTTTCTGCTACTTCCATTGTGTTTTCTGTTTTCCTTCCATTTTTCTCTGCTGTGAACCATTTCCTCACTTTCATATTCACTACTGTCCAATAGAATTTCTCTTTCTCTGTCTCTGTTCTTTTCTTGTTTTTTCCTTAGCTTCTTGTCTTTTTGATTTCTCATCCTCTCTTTCCTCTTTATTCATTTCTCTTTTTATCCATATCCTTTTTATGTTGCTCATTAGTTTCCCTGTTTTTGCTAAGATATTCTCTGCTGTCGTTTGTGACCTGAATTTAACCTTAATTGGTCTGGTCTTATCTGTATTATATTTCCCGAGGCTATATATTTCTTCAATTTGTTTTCCTATTTCAGGTTCATCTTCTTGAACTACTTCTAATATATTATTTACTTTTTCCTTTTCCTCCTTTATTCTTGTAGTCCTATTTAGATTATACTTCTCTTCCATCCCTAATATAATTATACACTTCTTTTTATCTGCTAAGTCTCTTACTATATTCTCCTTCTCCCTCATCACTTTAATAACTGTGTTTTCAGTTTGTTCTTTCATCTGCTGTGTCATTATATCATTAAGTACAATTTTGTTGTTCTCTTGGATTTTCTTCCAACCCTGTGCTTCTTTTGTTATGGACTCCATTCTCTTTATTATTCCTCTTTAATTCCTCATTCTCATCTTTTACTTCTTTTAACTGTCTTTTTAATTCTTCTATTTCTTTAGTTAGATTTTTGTTCACCTCTAGTTCTTCCAATTTTTCAACTCTCTGTGCAATCCGTGTAAGTTGACCGAACCTACTTTCCCAATGTTCGGTCATTTTCTCAAGTTTTTCCTCTAGGCTTGCTAATTGGGGGAGGTTGGTATCCCTCCTCATTAAATCCTTGGAAATGATCATTTTCACCTTCCATTGTGCTGCTCTTATCTATATTTCTAATCTTTACATTTTTGCTAATCCCTTCTTCACCAAAATCATCTGGCCTTCGTTTGTTTACAAGGTGCCTGGCATCCTGGACCCAGTCTTCCCCTTCCTCATTTCCTTCAATTTTCCTCAGTAATCCCTCCCCTTCTCCTTTTTCATCGCCTTCCCACTACACAACTAGCTTTCCCCTTTTCTATAAATACAAAAATGTACTCCCTTGTTGATATCCACGAAAATTGATGTTTTTTCTCGAGTTCCAATCTTTGCTGTCACTTTGACTGTCATGTGTGTGTGTGTGTATATACAGGTAAACGTCGACTTACGATGGCATTAGGTTTCGATAGAGCCATCGTAAGACGATTTCATCGTAAGTCGATCCCCAATTTGTGTATCATTGTTCCGTGGTCACTGTACCTAGCCTACCTGTATATTAACCACCAGAGATACTGAATATAGCCTATTAAACATGTACAGTAGTTTATTTAATTATTTTTATCCTTTTTACCATATTCAAACACTATAATATGTATTTTCAGTACGAAACTTAAATCTCGCGGGCAGCAGCCAATGCCAGCCGTACGACGTGACGTAATAATACTCGCATCATAAAATATAGTCACCGCTTATATCGATCGTTCTCTCTTTCACCCGCGAATTTTGAAAACCACAGAGAATGGGATTCAGGCACATTTGAGAGAATGTAAAAACACAGGGGCGACTACAATAAATATAATCAAGACGCCGATATGGCAGCGTTGCGAATCCACTTGCTCCTCATGACGCCTACGTGTGCGGCACCGTATGGAAGGGGTTAAATTATCATATCGTCGTCGTCATCGTAAAGTCGAACAATCGTAAGTCGCGGCCATCGTAAGTCGACGTTTACCTGTATATATATATATATATATATATATATATATATATATATATATATATATATATATATATATATATATATATATATATTGTATATTTTGGGTGCAGATTCTCATTAATACACACTGTTTTAACACAACAGCATTTTGACATGGATTAATCCCACCCCCTTGGCTCCCGGACAAAATCTCATACTGCCCCTCTCAGCCAATGAGAGGCCAGTATTCCGTCTGAGCTAGGCAGGCCAGCCCATCCAACCAGCGGTCATTATTAGTTGGAAGACCTTCAATATAGCAGAGCATCCTACAAAGCAGTCCTCACCCTGAAGACGCCTCATGATGAGGCGAAAAACTATAGTTTCGTTGGAGTCAATTGTTGTTCAATACTATTACTATGCTAAAATATACCAGTTGGCATACACTGCGTATATTCTTTTGAGAGTCATGAATGACTACTTCCAGTCCCTCTCAGTTGCTAATAGGAAAGTATTCTCCAGATTAAAGAATACAGTCTTGAATATATATATATATATATATATATATATATATATATATATATATATATATATATATATATATATATATATATATATATATATATATATATATTTTTTTTCTCGTATAAATGGGCAGGAGATTCTCTCTAGCATATTTCATTAAATGAAATGGCAAGCTTGTTGTGACAAAGCTTTTTGTCAATCTTCTCTCTCTTTCGTAAGGAGACTTTGCCTTCCATGGGCAGTCTGAGTAAATCGCCGTATGCCATGATATATAAACAAGCATAGTCGAAAGCCAAAACGCATTTTTGCACCTCCTGGTGCTTCTTCAGTGGCAATTGAAGTAATGAAGATTCTATTAATATCAGCAACTTTTATATACAGAAGGTGGATGAGGATTTGCTGGATTGGTGCGGGTTACGTACGGTCTGTTCTCCCATTGGCTGAGCGGTGCGTGACATCATCAGTTTGCCCCCCAGCACTGTAATGGGCGGACCTCCTAACGCCGGGTAACGCTTGCAGGTCGCCACGTTTAGTGACTTTTTCAGAAGAGCCCTCAGCCACTGTTCTTCTTGGAGTGACACTCAAAAAGAGTTTGATCAGGTCCACCAACTCCTTATCAACAATGGATACACGAACCACGAGGTCCAAGCCAATCTTCGCAGAGTGATCGACAATTGGTATAAACAAACACGCCCCACTACAGTAGAACACGAACGGACCGCAGTTAAGGTGTTCTACAAAGCTTTTATGTCTACCAAGTACAAGGAGGATGAGAAGGTCAATATAAAACATAATCTATTGAAATGTGGTCCCCAAAGATGAAAGTGACAAATTGTCCTTCACAATCTTTTACAAAAGTAGAAAAACCTCTTCTCTACTTTTAAGGAACAACCCCATACCAGAACCCCAGGAGGTTTGTCAATCCCACGTAGTATATAAATACACATGCCCAGAGGAGGACTGCATGCCCCTTTCAGTCTACGTGGGAAGGATGACCACCACATTATCCCGAAGAATCACCATGCACTTGCAACACAGAGGGCCTAAGCAACACCACTGGACCCAGCATCGACACCACCTTGATAGGGAGACTATGGTAAAAAACACCGAAGTTGTGGCAAAAGAAGAGGATCCACAGCACTTGGCTATCTTGGAAGCCATCTGGATAAAGGAGCTGCAACCTGCCATTAATAGGCAAGTAAATGGCTTCGCCCTCCTCCCTAGCATGAAACCTGTTCGGAGGAGCCAGATGGGCAATTCCAAGAATTCGGGGTCTCCTCCACAGAGACTCCCCATTGCCCGCCAAAGAGAAGAACATCCTGCCATTCGTCGTTCCCAAAGACTGAGAAGCAGATTGGCGCGGAACCCGGGAGTGACCTCTCCGAGTATGGTTTCCGCCAACCTGTGATCTCTCCTAGTGTTCGTGCTCATACGTGTGACCTCCCCCATGCTTTTCTCTTCATTTAAAATGTGCTCCCTTTTCCATTCCTATTCACATCAACTGATGATGCAGAAAGATCTGCGAAACATTTTGAAATTTAATTTGTTCTGCTTGTATTTTGTTTTTTGCTGTATTCTTTGTACTCTTTTCTTGTATTTTGTTTACTGTGTGCTGTATTTTTGTGTTCATTATAACTTTTGTTTCCTATGAGTTTTGGAAATTTGATTTACTCCCTTTCCCCCTACCAGAAATCTACTTTTCTCAAAGGATTACAAAGGCGGAGCATGCCGACAGGAGACCTTTTGGTCCATATGTAGGTCGGATGCGAAAAAAAAAATCATAATAATAAAATAATAAATAAAAACTAATAATGTAAATAACAAATAAAGTACATAAATAAATGCATAGGTATAGTTAAATAATAAACAAACAGGTAAATAGTAAATAATAATAAATTGACATATAACTAATAATAAATGAAAATCAGACAGACAAATGATAACAAAACAAAAACAAATAATACAAAATAAATTATAATCATTACAGCATCTTGCTTAGGTGTTTATCTAAATGATTCTTAAAGCTTCGAACTGAACTACATTGCACTACCTATGCAGGAAGTTTATTCCATTTATTAACTACATGGTTGCAAAGTTGTTTCTACCTACTTCCAAATTGAATCTATTTCTGGACAGTTTGAGACCATTGTTTCTTGTCTGATTCTCATTCAATGTGAAAATTTCGTCACTTTTGATGTTGTCAATTCCCTTTAGAATCTTAAAGACCTGTATCAAGCCACCTCTGAGTCTACACTTTTTTAGGGAAAACAGATTCATATGTTTTAGTCTATTTTCATATGATTTATTTTTGATATTTGGAATCAGTTTTGTGGCTCGCCGTTGTACTTTTTCCAGTCTGTCAATGTCTTTAATGAGATTCGGTGACCATACGGAAACAGCATATTCCAAATGTGGACGAACTAACGATTTATATAGCTTGTTAATGAGTGATGGACTTTTGAAATCAAAAGATTGCGCAATCAGTCCTAGAATCTTATTTGCTTTCTCAGAGGCTGAAATACACTGCTTGGATGATTTGAGGTCGTTACTGATAATTACGCCGAGATCTTTTTCACTATCCACTTTTGTTAACGAATTTCCAAATAACTTGTAATCGTACTTACTGTTCTTTTTACCTATGTGCATTACCTTGCATTTACTCGTGTTAAATTTCATTAGCCACTTTTCAGACCATTGCTGTAATTGATCTAAATCTTCTTGAATATCTAATTGGTTTAAGTGATCATTTGCCATTCCGCACAGTTTTGTATCATCAGCAAATTTGGAAACAGTAGATTTTAGTCCATGGTCTATATCATTTATATATACTATGAATAGAAGTGGCCCAAGAACAGAACCCTGAGGAACTCCACTTGTAAAAAATTTCCATCTAGAAGTTTTTCCATTTAAAACAACTCTGTTTTTGACCATTCAACCAATTACTAGTCCAACCTAATAGGCTACCACTTATTCCGTGTAAAGCTAATTTAGTAAGTAGTCTTTTGTGTGGGACAGTATCAAAAGCTTTTGCAAAGTCTAGATATATTAAATCTATATTGTTTCTTTTGTCATAATTCGAGATAACTGTATTGTAGAATTCGAGTAAGTTAGTCATGCAAGAACGTTTCCGTCTGAAACCATGTTGGCTATCATTTATCAAACGGTTACTTTCTAAATGATGTTCGATAGCATCTCTGATGATAGTTTCCATTATTTTTTCTACGATTGAAGTCAAACTTATAGGTCTACAGTTATTTGGCTTCTTTTTGTTACCTTTTTTTGAATATGGGAGTAACATTAGCTAGCTTCCATTCTCTTGGGACATCTCCGGATATGATGGATTTCTTGAAAATAATTTCTAATGGAACAACAATCTCATTTTTCATTTCCTTTAAGATTCTTGGATGCCAACCATCAGGCCCTGGTGTTTTATTAACTTTGAATTTATCTATACACCTTTTAATTTTTTCTTTTGTTATATTTACCATAGTGAGTAAGTTTACCCTAGACTTTTCACAGGTTTCAGTTTGGAGTTGACTTTGAGGTGTTTTGTTTACGAATACCGAACTAAAATAATTGTTTAAGATATTACACATTCCTTCATTTGAATATTCAAGTTGACCGTCAGCAGATAAAAGTGGACCAGTGTGATTCCTAATAACCTTTTTATCTCTAATGTAACTATAGAATTCTTTGGGATTCTCTTTGGATTTATCAGCGATGTTCATTTCGTATCGTCGTTTTTTTTTCTTATTGTCTTTTTTAAATCTCTCTGTATTGATACATAACTTTGATAGTCATTAGATGCACCCGAGCACTTATATTTCTTATAAGCCTGTCTCTTTTTAGCAATACTTTTTTCAGTTTCTTTGTCGAGCCACTTTGGGCGAGCCTGATTTGGGGGACATCTGTCCTTAAAAGGAATGTAAGTTTGAATCATCTTAGTGAGCGTATTTTGAAATATTTCCCACATCTGATCTACAGGTCTTTCATTTAATTTTGCCTCCCAATCTGTAAGCTGAAGCTCCTGATGTAGTCCTATGAACTGAGCTTTACTGAAATTGGGTATTTTAGAAACACAAGTATCTATTCTAAAAATTTTTAGGAGTTTGAATCTAACTAAGTTGTGATCGCTATTTGCAACAGATTCACCGACTTCTACATCAGTTACCATGCTTTCGCGGCTAGTGATCAATAGATCGAGTAAGTTTCCATATCTTGTGGAATGTTTTATATGCTGAATTAAGTAATTGTCACCAAGAAAATCAATCAAGCGACTACCTATATGGCCATGTTCAAGGGTCATCCAATCAATGTCAGTAAAATTGAAATCACCCATTATCAATAAATCCCGGTTGCAGAAACTAGACAGTTTTTGAAATAACAGTTTGTTGTCTGCTAATGATAATGTCTTTGGCCTATATATTACACCTATATTCATTTTTTGTCCATTTGTTTGGGTTAACTCAACCCACAAACTATCATATGCATCCTGTTTCACTTTCTCTAAAACACAAGCATGAACATTGTTTTTAACGTACAACAGAACACCCCCACCTTTCTTGTGGTTTCTATCCTGGTGAAAGTGTTTAAATCCTGCAATATTAAATTCAGCTTCGAACTCTGTACCATTTAACCATGTCTCAGTTATTCCTATCATATCGAGATTTTCGCTTTTGACATACACCTGTATTTCTTGAAATTTGTTCACAAGCTTGAGAAGTCACGGAAAAAGTTAATAATTCTTTTGCTGTCATTTTTAACAGAATATATATATATATATTTATATTTATATATATATAGATATATACATACAAAAACATTGGTTCTTGATAATGTGCTGTCATTACCAAACAGATTGTTTTTCATGACCAGGGAACAGGTATGGGTGGTTGTTATAGAATATATATATGTATATATATATATATATATATATATATATATATGTATTTACCTAGTTGTATTTACCTAGTTGTATTTTACGGGAAGGGGAGCTATGCTCGTGGGGTCCCGTCTTCATATCTCATTTTATCTAAACTATTTTTAAATTCATGTATTGTTTTTGCACACACCACTTTCTCATCTAACTTGTTCCAACTGTCTATTGCTCTGTGAGGAAAACTGTTCTTTTTAAAATCTCTTCTATAGCAGTCTTTTTTTATTTTCTTTCCGTGTCCTCTTGTATTTCTGTCATCCCATTTTATCAGATTCTCTCTATCAGTAATTTCTATGCCTTTCATGATTCTGTAAATAGCTATCAAATCTCCTCTCTCTCTTCTTTGCTCTAGTGTCTGTAGTTTAAGTTTTTGTAGTCTCTCTTCATATGATAGTTTTGAGAGTGTTGGTGCCAGTTTTGTAATTGCTCTTTGTATTCTTTCAAGTTTTTTTATACATTTTTTTGTACTTGGTGACCATATCGTTGCTGCATATTCCAATCTTGGTCTTATCAGGGTGATTAGGATTTTCCTCACCATTTCTTCATCCAGGTATGTAAATGCCACTTTGATTGTTCTTATTAAATTATAAGTTTCTCCAAAAATCTTATTTATATGTTTCTCAGGTGACATATTATTCATAACAATGACTCCCAGGTCCTTCTCATTTTCTACTTTTTTTATTCCTTCTTTTCCCAAATTATATGATCCTGTTATTCTGTTTTTGCTTTTTCCAAATTCCATTATACTACACTTTTTTGTATTGAACTCCATCTCCCACTTCCTACTCCATTCCTGTACTTTATTTAGATCTCTCTGTAGTGATTCACAATCTTCTTCAGTTTTCACTCTTGTCAGTAATTTTGCATCATCTGCAAAGAAGCTCATATAGCTTTCAATTCCTTCATCCATATCATTAATATATATAGCAAACATTATTGGGGCCAGAACTGTTCCCTGCGGGACACCGCTTATTACTTCATTCCATTTTGAGTGCTGATCTCTTATCACTACTCTCATTTTTCTTTCTTGCAAAAAGTCTTCCATCCAATTTAGCAATTTACCTTGTATTCCTCCTTCATATTCTAATTTCTTAAGCAACTTCTTATGTGGTACTTTGTCAAAAGCTTTTTTTAGGTCTAGAAATGCACAATCAGCCCATCCATCTCTTTCTTGTATTATATCTATTAGCCTTGAATAGAAACATATTAAATTGGTGACGCATGATCGTCCTTGTCTGAATCCAAATTGCCTTGGATTTAGTACGTTGTTTTTTTCCAAGTATTTTACCCATCTACTTTTGATAATTCTTTCACATATTTTTGCTATTGTACTTGTTAGAGAGACTGGTCTATAGTTGGTAGGTTCTTCTTTATTTCCTCCTTTATATATAGGTACTATATTTGCTTTTTTCCAATCTTCTGGAACTTTTCCTTCTTTTAAGGAACTGCTTATTATGCTATGTATTTTGTCTGCCAGTTCATTCCTGCATTCTTTCAGAATCCAGTTTGCTATTTCATCTGGCCCATGCGATTTTCTGACATCAAAATTACCCAAGTGTGTCAATATTTCATTCTTTGTTACTTCTATTTCTTCCATAGGGGGGACTTTTTCCTTCCACTCAATCTCTTCAGGTTGTATATTTTCCCTTGTAAACACTGATTTAAAATGTTTGTTCATAATTTCTGCCATTTCCATTTCCTCAGTGTATTCAACTCCTCCTTGTCTTAATTTCTCTAAGTCTTGTTTGTTTTTCAGTTTATTGTTTACAAATCTGTAGAATAGTTTTGGTTGATCTTTACACTTTTCTATAACATCTTTTTCATATTTTCTTTTTTCCTCTCTGCACTTTTGTACATATTCATTTCTATAACCAGTATATATTTTCCATTTTTCAGGTCTTCTGTCTTTTTTCCATCTGTTCCAGGCTTTGTCTCTTTTGTCCTTTAACTCCCTACAACTTTTGTTGTACCAGCATTTTACATATTCTTTTTCTTGTTTTTGTCTTGGGACATACTTTTCCACTCCTTTTTTGTAAATTTTTGTCAAAATATTCCATTTCTCTTCCACTGATGTTTCTTCTTTGTATATTTCTTCCCAGTTTTCTTGTTGGAAGAATTCTCTTATTCTATCAAAGTTTGTTTTTTCATACATCATTCTTCCTTTTCTATATTGTTCATTTCTTTTCATATATTTTTCTTCATTAAGTTCCAGTTCAATCAATATGTGGTCACTTTTACCTATTGGTGTTTTATATTCAATCTTGTCCACTATTCTAGGTTCAGATGTAATTATTAAGTCTAGCCTCGATGGTTCTTCTTCATTTCTATACCTAGTGTTCTCTTGTATCCATTGTGTCATTGAATGGTCAGTAATCATCTCAAGTAGAGCATTTCCCCATGAGTCATCACCACTCTTTACTGTCATTTCTTCCCAGCAGATTTCTTTGCAATTAAAGTCGCCCATCATAACTATTCTTCCTCCGTCTTCCATTATTTTAGTTAATGCTATCTTTGTGTCCTCTAACATACTTTTATGTTCACTCTCCTCCCATGAGGCTGTTTTCGGAGGCACATAATTGATCACAAATTTTCTGCTCTTCTTATCTCGGTCTTCCACTTCTATCATAATCATCTCTACTGTATTCTTTCCATATATGACACCTTTCACGTTTATATCCTTCTTAGTCAGGAACATAACTCCACCCCCTTGTTTTTTCTCTCTGTTTCTAATCCAATAATTGTATGTATCATGTCCTACACTGTTGGGTGGTAGTGGGCCTTTTAATTTTGTTTCTACAATTCCCATTATGTCCGGTTCTTTTTCTTTCAAATAATCATTCAGTTCATTCAATCCTGTTATCAATCCATCTATATTTGTGTAAGACACTCTTAGTTTTCTGCCACTTCCATTGTATTCTCTGTTTCCCTTATGTTTTTCTTTAGTATGTCGAACTGCTTTATTTTCATGTTCACTACTCTCCAATAGAATCTCTCTTTCTCTGACTCCGTTCTTTCCTCGTTTTTTGCCTTAGCTTCAATTCTTTTCTGCTTTTCTGCCTCTCTTTCCTCCTTATTCATTTCTCTTTTTATCCATACCTTTTTATATTGATCATTTGTTGCTAGTTTCCCTGTCTTGGATAGAATTTTCTCTGCTGTTGTTTGTGACCTGAATTTAATCTTAATTGGTCTGGTCTTATCTGTACTATATTTTCCGAGTCTGAATTTTTCCTCAATTTCCTTTATAATTTCTGGTTCATCTTCCTGGACTAATTTTAATAAACTGCTTACTCTTTCATTTTCCTCCTTGATTCTTGCGGTTCTATCTGGGTTATGTTTCTCTTCCATTCCTAATATAATTATACATTTCTTTTTGTCAGCTAATTCTCTTACTATATTCTCCTTCTGTCTCATCACTTTAATAACTGAGTCTTCATTATGTTCTTTCAATTGCTGTTTGACTATGTCAGTGAATGAAACCTTATTCCCTTCTTGAGTTATTCTCCAATTTTTAGCTTCTGTAGCTATTTTCTCACTGTTTTCATTACTATTCTTCTTCAATTTCTCATTCTCCTCCTTTACATTTCCTAACTGTCTTTTTAGGTCCTCTATTTCTTCAGTTAAGTTTCTGTTAGCCTTCTCTAGTTGTTCCAACCTTTCAATTCTTTGGAAAATGGAGTCTACGTTACCTAACTTACGCTCCAAGTCCTCGATCACCTTATCAACTCTCTCCTCTAGTCTTATCAGTCGGGGGGGGTTGTGTCCCCCCCACCCTCTTTAAATCCCTGGAACATATTCTCGTCACTTTCTTCTGTATTGCTCCTCTCTATACTTCTAATCTTTACATTTTTATTAGACATTTGATCCTCGCTAAGTCGTTTGTTTACCTTCCGCTTGTCTGGCTGGGCAAAGTCTACTCCCTCCTCATCTCCTTCCATTTCCCTCAGTAATCCCTCCCCTTTTCCTCTTTCCCTACGTTCCCACTACTCCACGAGCAATTTCCCCCCCACCCTGCAAAAACACTAGGCACTTCTCTTTGCGTTGGGATCCACAGACTTCACTTTTCTTCAGAACGTCTTCTAAGCCGTCCATTCGTTGAAGTGTGTGTGTGTGTGTGTGTGTGTATGTGTATAAAACAATGGTTCTTGATAATATGCCGCCATTACCAAACAGATTGTTTTTCATGACCAGGGAACAGGTACAGTGGTTGTCGTAGAATACATATGTTTTTTAAGTAAGTACCGTTTTGGAATAAAAATTAAATAAGTAGACTTTTGTAACAATTTTATTTTTATATGAAAGCCTGTACTGTAATCTACTTTTTCAACATAATTACAGAATCATCTGATCGTGTTTAAGTTTGTTTGTGAGCATTTGAAATACCTCTTCCGATTGAGAATGCTGCCGACTGTGAAATACGCGCTGTGATTCATTTTCTTACTGCTAAAGGCGTGAAAGCGCCTGAAATTAATTGTCAGATCAGTGAAATGTACTGTATACACACACACACACACACACACACACTTTCAACGAACGGACGGCTTGAAGAACGTTCTGAAGAAAAGTGCCGATTGTGGATCCCAACGCAAAGAGAAGTACCTTTTTGTATTTGCAGGGTGGGGGAAATTGCTCGTGGGGCAGTAGGTAAGTAGGAAAAGAGGAGAAGGGGAGGGATTGCTGGGGAAATGGAAGGAAATGAGGATGTGGAGGACTTGGCCCAGGCAGACGGGCGTAAGGTCAACATGAAACGACCACCGGACCAGCTCAGTGATGACGAAATGGCAAATAAAAATGTAAAGATTAGAAGTATAGAGAGGAGCAATATAGTAGAAAGTGACGAGAATATGTTCCAGGGATTTAAAGAGGGTGGGGGGGACACAACCCCCCCCCCCCCCGACTGATAAGACTAGAGGAGAGAGTTGATAAGGTGATCGAGGACTTGGAACGTAAGTTAGGTAATGTAGACTCCATTTTCCAGAGAATTGAAAGGTTGGAACAACTAGAGAAGGCTAACAGAAACTTAACTGAAGAAGTAGAGGACCTAAAAAGACAGTTAGGAAATGTAAAGGAGGAGAATGAGAAATTGAAGAAGAATAGTAATGAAAATAGAGAGAAAATAGCTACAGAAGCTAAAAATTGGAGAATAACTCAAGAAGGGAATAAGGTTTCATTCACTGACATAGTCAAACAGCAATTGAAAGAACATAATGAAGACTCAGTTATTAAAGTGATGAGACAGAAGGAGAATATAGTAAGAGAATTAGCTGACAAAAAGAAATGTATAATTATATTAGGAATGGAAGAGAAACATAACCCAGATAGAACCGCAAGAATCAAGGAGGAAAATGAAAGAGTAAGCAGTTTATTAAAATTAGTCCAGGAAGATGAACCAGAAATTATAAAGGAAATTGAGGAAAAATTCAGACTCTGAAAATATAGTACAGATAAGACCAGACCAATTAAGATTAAATTCAGGTCACAAACAACGGCAGAGAAAATTCTATCCAAGACAGGGAAACTAGCAACAAATGATCAATATAAAAAGGTATGGATAAAAAGAGAAATGAATAAGGAGGAAAGAGAGGCAGAAAAGCAGAAAAGAATTGAAGCTAAGGCAAAAAACGAGGAAAGAACGGAGTCAGAGAAAGAGAGATTCTATTGGAGAGTAGTGAACATGAAAATAAAGCAGTTCGACATACTAAAGAAAAACATAAGGGAAACAGAGAACACAATGGAAGTGGCAGAAAACTAAGAGTGTCTTACACAAATATAGATGGATTGATAACAGGATTGAATGAACTGAATGATTATTTGAAAGAAAAAGAACCGGACATAATGGGAATTGTAGAAACAAAATTAAAAGGCCCACTACCACCCAACAGTGTAGGACATGATACATACAATTATTGGATTAGAAACAGAGAGAAAAAACAAGGGGGTGGAGTTATGTTCCTGACTAAGAAGGATATAAACGTGAAAGGTGTCATATATGGAAAGAATACAGTAGAGATGATTATGATAGAAGTGGAAGACCGAGATAAGAAGAGCAGAAAATTTGTGATCAATTATGTGCCTCCGAAAACAGCCTCATGGGAGGAGAGTGAACATAAAAGTATGTTAGAGGACACAAAGATAGCATTAACTAAAATAATGGAAGACGGAGGAAGAATAGTTATGATGGGCGACTTTAATTGCAAAGAAATCTGCTGGGAAGAAATGACAGTAAAGAGTGGTGATGACTCATGGGGAAATGCTCTACTTGAGATGATTACTGACCATTCAATGACACAATGGATACAAGAGAACACTAGGTATAGAAATGAAGAAGAACCATCGAGGCTAGACTTAATAATTACATCTGAACCTAGAATAGTGGACAAGATTGAATATAAAACACCAATAGGTAAAAGTGACCACATATTGATTGAACTGGAACTTAATGAAGAAAAATATATGAAAAGAAATGAACAATATAGAAAAGGAAGAATGATGTATGAAAAAACAAACTTTGATAAAATAAGAGAATTCTTCCAACAAGAAAACTGGGAAGAAATATACAAAGAAGAAACATCAGTGGAAGAGAAATGGAATATTTTGACAAAAATTTACAAAAAAGGAGTGGAAAAGTATGTCCCAAGACAAAAACAAGAAAAAGAATATGTAAAATGCTGGTACAACAAAAGTTGTAGGGAGTTAAAAGACAAAAGAGACAAAGCCTGGACCAGATGGATAAAAGACAGAAGACCTGAAAAATGGAAAATATATACTGGTTATAGAAATGAATATGTACAAAAGTGCAGAGAGGAAAAAAGAAAATATGAAAAAGATGTTATAGAAAAGTGTAAAGATCAACCAAAACTATTCTACAGATTTGTAAACAATAAACTGAAAAACAAACAAGACTTGGAGAAATTAAGACAAGGAGGAGTTGAATACACTGAGGAAATGGAAATGGCAGAAATTATGAACAAACATTTTAAATCAGTGTTTACAAGGGAAAATATACAACCTGAAGAGATTGAGTGGAAGGAAAAAGTCCCCCCTATGGAAGAAATAGAAGTAACAAAGAATGAAATATTGACACACTTGGGTAATTTTGATGTCAGAAAATCGCATGGGCCAGATGAAATAGCAAACTGGATTCTGAAAGAATGCAGGAATGAACTGGCAGACAAAATACATAGCATAATAAGCAGTTCCTTAAAAGAAGGAAAAGTTCCAGAAGATTGGAAAAAAGCAAATATAGTACCTATATATAAAGGAGGAAATAAAGAAGAACCTACCAACTATAGACCAGTCTCTCTAACAAGTACAATAGCAAAAATATGTGAAAGAATTATCAAAAGTAGATGGGTAAAATACTTGGAAAAAAACAACGTACTAAATCCAAGGCAATTTGGATTCAGACAAGGACGATCATGCGTCACCAATTTAATATGTTTCTATTCAAGGCTAATAGATATAATACAAGAAAGAGATGGATGGGCTGATTGTGCATTTCTAGACCTAAAAAAAAGCTTTTGACAAAGTACCACATAAGAAGTTGCTTAAGAAATTAGAATATGAAGGAGGAATACAAGGTAAATTGCTAAATTGGATGGAAGACTTTTTGCAAGAAAGAAAAATGAGAGTAGTGATAAGAGATCAGCACTCAAAATGGAATGAAGTAATAAGCGGTGTCCCGCAGGGAACAGTTCTGGCCCCAATAATGTTTGCTATATATATTAATGATATGGATGAAGGAATTGAAAGCTATATGAGCTTCTTTGCAGATGATGGAAAACTACTGAAACGAGTGAAAACTGAAGAAGATTGTGAATCACTACAGAGAGATCTAAATAAAGTACAAGAATGGAGTAGGAAGTGGGAGATGGAGTTCAATACAAAAAAGTGTAGTATAATGGAATTTGGAAAAAGCAAAAACAGAATAAAAGGATCATATAATTTGGGAGAAGAAGGAATAAAAAGAGTAGAAAATGAGAAGGACCTGGGAGTCATTGTTATGAATAATATGTCACCTGAGAAACATATAAATAAGATTTTTGGAGAAACTTATAATTTAATAAGAACAATTAAAGTGGCATTTACATACCTGGATGAAGAAATGGTGAGGAAAATCCTAATCACCCTGATAAGACCAAGATTGGAATATGCAGCAACGATATGGTCACCAAGTACAAAAAAATGTATAAAAAAACTTGAAAGAATACAAAGAGCAATTACAAAACTGGCACCAACACTCTCAAAACTATCATATGAAGAGAGACTACAAAAACTTAAACTACAGACACTAGAGCAAAGAAGAGAGAGAGGAGATTTGATAGCTATTTACAGAATCATGAAAGGCATAGAAATTACTGATAGAGAGAATCTGATAAAATGGGATGACAGAAATACAAGAGGACACGGAAAGAAAATAAAAAAAGACAACTATAGAAGAGATTTGAAAAAGAACAGCTTTCCTCACAGAGCAATAGACAGTTGGAACAAGTTAGATGAGAAAGTGGTGTGTGCAAAAACAATACATGAATTTAAAAATAGTTTAGATAAAATGAGATATGAAGACGGGACCCCACGAGCATAGCTCCCCTTCCCGTAAAATACAACTAGGTAAATACAACTAGGTACAACTAGGTAAATACACACACACACACACACACACACACACACACACACACACACACTTTCAACGAACGGACGGCTTGAAGAACGTTCTGAAGAAAAGTGCCGATTGTGGATCCCAACGCAAAGAGAAGTGCCTTTTTGTATTTACAGGGTGGGGGGGAAATTGCTTGTGGGGTAGTGGGAAAGTAAGGAAAGAGGAGAAGGGGAGGGATTGCTGGGGAAATGGAAGGAAATGAGGAAGTAGAGGACTTGGCCCAAGCAGACCGCCGAAAAGTAAACAAACGACCGCAAGCCCAACTGGAAGACGACGAAATGTCTAATAAGAATGTAAAGATTAGAAGTATAGATAGGAGCAATACAGTAGAAAGTGATGAGAATATTTTCAAGGGATTTAAAGAGGGTGGGGGGGACACAAACCCCCCCCCCGACTGACAAGACTAGAGGAGAAGGTTGATAAGGTGATCGAGGACTTGGAGCGTAGGTTCGGTCATATGAACACCATTTTACAAAGGGTTGAAAGATTGGAAGAACTAGAAAAGGCGAATAAAAACTTAACTGATGAAATAGAAGACCTAAAAAGACAGTTAAGAGATGTAAAGGTGGAGAATGAGGAATTGAAGAAGAATAGTAAAGAAAACAGAGAGACAATAGCTAAAGAAACTAAGAATTGGAAAACAACCCAAGAAGGAAATAAGGTTTCATTCACTGACATAGTCAAACAGCAATTGAAAGAACATACTGAAGACTCAGTTATTAAAGTGATGAGACAAAAGGAGAATATAGTAAGAAATTTAGCAGACAAGAAGAAATGTATAATTATATTAGGAATGGAAGAGAAACACAACACAGATAGAACCACAAGAATCAAAGAGGAAAATGAAAAAGTAAGCCAATTACTAGAATCAGTTCAGGAAGATGAACCAGAAATTATGAAACAAATCGAAGAGAAATTTAGACTCGGAAAGTATAGCACAGACAAGACCAGACCAATTAAGATTAAATTCAAGTCACAAACAACGGCAGAGAATATCTTATCCAAAACAGGGAAACTAGCAACAAGTGAACAATATAAAAAGATATGGATAAAAAGGGAAATGAATAAAGAGGAAAGAGAGGAAGAAAAGCAGAAAAGACTGGAAGCTAAGGCAAAAAACGAGAACAGAACGGAGTCAGAGAAAGAGAGATTCTATTGGAGAGTAGTGAACATGAAACTAAGGAAGTTCGACATACAAAAGAAAAACATAAGGGAAACAGAGAACACAATGGAAGTGGCAGAAAACTAAGAGTGTCTTACACAAATATAGATGGATTAATAACAGGATTGAATGAGCTGAATGATTATTTGAAGGAAAAAGAACCGGACATAATGGGAATTGTAGAAACAAAATTAAAAGGCCCACTACCACCCAACAGTGTAGGACATGATGCATACAATTATTGGATTAGAAACAGAGAGAAAAAGCAAGGGGGTGGAGTTATGTTCCTGACTAAGAAGGATATAAACGTGAAAGGTGTCATATATGGAAAGAATACAGTAGAGATGATTATGATAGAAGTGGAAGACCGAGATAAGAAGAGCAGAAAATTTGTGATCAATTATGTGCCTCCAAAAACAGCCTCATGGGAGGAGAGTGAACATAAAAGTATGTTAGAGGACACAAAGATAACATTAAATAAGATAATGGAAGACGGAGGAAGAATAGTTATGATGGGCGACTTTAATTGCAAGGAAATCTGCTGGGAAGAAATGAGAGTAAAGGGTGGAGACGACTCATGGGGAAACGCTCTACTTGAGATGATTATTGACCACACAATGACACAATGGATACAGGAGAACACTAGGTATAGAAATGAAGAAGAACCATCGAGACTAGACTTATTAATTACATCTGAACCTAGAATAGTGGACAAGATTGAATATAAAACACCAATAGGTAAAAGTGACCACATATTGATTGAACTGGAACTTAATGAAGAAAAATATATGAAAAGAAATGAACAATATAGAAAAGGAAGAATGATGTATGAAAAAACAAACTTTGATAAAATAAGAGAATTCTTCCAACAAGAAAACTGGGAAGAAATATACAAAGAAGAAACATCAGTGGAAGAGAAATGGAATATTTTGACAAAAACTTACAAAAAAGGAGTGGAAAAGTATGTCCCAAGACAAAAACAAGAGAAAGAATATGTAAAATGCTGGTACAACAAAAGTTGTAGGGAGTTAAAAGACAAAAGAGACAAAGCCTGGACCAGATGGAAAAAAGACAGACCTGAAAAATGGAAAATATATACCGGTTATAGAAATGAATATGTACAAACGTGCAGAGAGGAAAAGAGAAAATATGAAAAAGACGTCATAGAAAAATGTAAAGATCAACCAAAACTATTCTACAGATTTGTAAACAATAAACTGAAAAACAAACAGGACTTGGAGAAATTAAGACAAGGAGTTGAATACACTGAGGAAATGGAAATGGCGGAAATTATGAACAAACATTTTAAATCAGTGTTTACAAGGGAGAACATACAACCTGAAGAGATTGAATGGAAAGAGAAAGTCCCCCCTATAGAAGAAATAGAAGTATCAAAGAATGAAATATTGATACACTTGAGTAATCTTGATGTCAGAAAATCGCATGGACCAGATGAAATAGCAAACTGGATTCTGAAAGAATGCAGGAATGAACTGGCAGACAAAATACATAGCATAATAAGCAGTTCCTTGAAAGAAGGAAAAGTTCCAGAAGATTGGAAAAAAGCAAATATAGTACCTATATATAAAGGAGGAAATAAAGAACCTACCAACTATAGACCATTCTCTCTAACAAGTACAATAGCAAAAATTTGTGAAAGAATTATCAAAAATAGATGGGTAAAATACTTGGAAAAAAACAACGTACTAAATCCAAGGCAATTTGGATTCAGACAAGGACGATCATGCGTCACCAATTTAATATGTTTCTATTCAAGGCTAATAGATATAATACAAGAAAGAGATGGATGGGCTGATTGTGCATTTCTAGACCTAAAAAAAGCTTTTGACAAAGTACCACATAAGAAGTTGCTTAAGAAACTAGAATCTGAAGGAGGAATACAAGGTAAATTACTAAATTGGATGGAGGACTTTTTGCAAGAAAGAAAAATGAGAGTAGTGATAAGAAACCAGCACTCAAAATGGAATGAAGTAATAAGCGGTGTCCCGCAGGGAACAGTCCTGGCCCCAATAATGTTTGCTATATATATTAATGATATGGATGAAGGAATTGAAAGCTATATGAGCTTCTTTGCAGACGATGCAAAACTACTGAAAAGAGTGAAAACTGAAGAAGATTGTGAATCACTACAGAGAGATCTAAATAAAGTACAGGAATGGAGTAGGAAGTGGGAGATGGAGTTCAATACAAAAAAGTGTAGTATAATGGAATTTGTAAAAAGCAAAAACAGAATAACAGGATCATATAATTTGGGAGAAGAAGGAATAAAAAAAGTAGAAAATGAGAAGGACCTGGGAGTCATTGTTATGAATAATATGTCACCTGAAAAAACATATAAATAAGATTTTTGGAGAAACTTATAATTTAATAAGAACAATCAAAGTGGCATTTACATACCTGGATGAAGAAATGGTGAGGAAAATCCTAATCACCCTGATAAGACCAAGATTAGAATATGCAGCAACAATATGGTCACCAAGTACAAAAAAATGTATAAAAAAACTTGAAAGAATACAAAGAGCAATTACAAAACTGGCACCAACACTCTCAAAACTATCATATGAAGAGAGACTACAAAAACTTGAACTACAGACACTAGAGCAAAGAAGAGAGAGAGGAGATTTGATAGCTATTTACAGAATCATGAAAGGCATAGAAATTACTGATAGAGAGAATCTGATAAAATGGGATGACAGAAATACAAGATGACACGGAAAGAAAATAAAAAAAGACAGCTATAGAAGAGATTTGAAAAAGAACAGCTTTCCACACAGAGTAATAGACAGTTGGAACAAGTTAGATGAGAAAGTGGTGTGTGCAAAAACAATACATGAATTTAAAAATTGTTTAGATAAAATGAGAAATGAAGACGGGACCCCACGAGCATAGCTCCCCTTCCCGTAAAATACAACTAGGTAAATACACACACACACACACACACACACACACACACTTTCAACGAACGGACGGCTTGAAGAACGTTCTGAAGAAAAGTGCCGATTGTGGATCCCAACGCAAAGAGAAGTACCTTTTTGTATTTACAGGGTGGGGGGAAATTGCTCGTGGGGCAGTGGGTAAGTAGGAAAAGAGGAGAAGGGGAGGGATTGCTGGGGAAATGGAAGGAAATGAGGAAGTGGAGGACTTGGCCCAAGCAGACAAGCATAAGGTCAACATGAAACGACCACCGGACCAACTCAGTGATGACGAAATGGCTAATAAAAATGTAAAGATTAGAAGTATAGAGAGGAGCAATACAGTAGAAAGTGACGAGAATATGTTCCAGGGATTTAAAGAGGGTGGGGGGGACACAACACCGCCACCCCCCCACCCCACCCCCCACCACCCCCACCGACTGATAAGATTAGAGGAGAGAGTTGATAAGGTGATCGAGGACTTGGAACGTAGGTTAGGTAATGTTGACTCCATTTTCCAGAGAATTGAAAGGTTGGAAGAACTAGAGAAGGCAAACAGAAACTTAACTGATGAAATAGAGGGCCTAAAAAGACAGTTAAGAAATGTAAAGGAGGAGAATGAGAAATTGAAGAAGAATAGTAATGAAAACAGAGAGACAATAGCTAAATAAGCTAAAAATTGGAGAACAACCCAAGAAGGGAATAAGGTTTCATTCACTGACATAGTCAAACAGCAATTGAAAGAACATAATGAAGACTCAGTTATTAAAGTGATGAGACAGAAGGAGAATATAGTAAGAGAATTAGCTGACAAAAAGAAATGTATAATTATATTAGGAATGGAAGAGAAACATAACCCAGATAGAACCGCAAGAATCAAGGAGGAAAATGAAAGAGTAAGCAGTTTATTAAAATTAGTCCAGGAAGATGAACCAGAAATTATAAAGGAAATTGAGGAAAAATTCAGACTCGGAAAATATAGTACAGATAAGACCAGACCAATTAAGATTAAATTCAGGTCACAAACAACGGCAGAGAAAATTCTATCCAAAACAGGGAAACTAGCAACAAGTGATCAATATAAAAAGGTATGGATAAAAAGAGAAATGAATAAGGAGGAAAGAGAGGCAGAAAAGCAGAAAAGACTTGAAGCTAAGGCAAAAAATGAGGAAAGAACGGAGTCAGAGAAAGAGAGATTCTATTGGAGAGTAGTAAACATGAAAATAAAGCAGTTCGACATACAAAAGAAAAACATAAGGGAAACAGAGAACACAATGGAAGTGGCAGAAAACTAAGAGCGTCTTACACAAATATAGATGGATTAATAACAGGATTGAATGAACTGAATGATTATTTGAAGGAAAAAGAACCGGACATAATGGGAATTGTAGAAACAAAATTAAAAGGCCCACTACCACCCAACAGTGTAGGACATGATGCATACAATTATTGGATTAGAAACAGAGAGAAAAAACAAGGGGGTGGAGTTATGTTCCTGACTAAGAAGGATATAAACGTGAAAGGTGTCATATATGGAAAGAATACAGTAGAGATGATTATGATAGAAGTGGAAGACCGAGATAAGAAGAGCAGAAAATTTGTGATCAATTATGTGCCTCCAAAAACAGCCTCATGGGAGGAGAGTGAACATAAAAGTATGTTAGAGGACACAAAGATAGCATTAAATAAAATAATGGAAGACGGAGGAAGAATAGTTATGATGGGCGACTTTAATTGCAAGGAAATCTGCTGGGAAGAAATGACAGTAAAGAGTGGTGATGACTCATGGGGAAATGCTCTACTTGAGATGATTACTGACCATTCAATGACACAATGGATACAGGAGAACACTAGGTATAGAAATGAAGAAGAACCATCGAGACTAGACTTAATAATTACATCTGAACCTAGAATAGTGGACAAGATTGAATATAAAACACCAATAGGTAAAAGTGACCACATATTGATTGAACTGGAACTTAATAAAGAAAAATATATGAAAAGAAATGAACAATATAGAAAAGGAAGAATGATGTATGAAAAAACAAACTTTGATAAAATAAGAGAATTCTTCCAACAAGAAAACTGGGAAGAAATATACAAAGAAGAAACATCAGTGGAAGAGAAATGGAATGTTTTGACAAAAATTTACAAAAAAGGAGTGGAAAAGTATGTCCCAAGACAAAAACAAGAGAAAGAATATGTAAAATGCTGGTACAACAAAAGTTGTAGGGAGTTAAAAGACAAAAGAGACAAAGCCTGGACCAGATGGAAAAAAGACAGAAGACCTGAAAAATGGAAAATATATACTGGTTATAGAAATGAATATGTACAAAAGTGCAGAGAGGAAAAAAGAAAATATGAAAAAGATGTTATAGAAAAGTGTAAAGATCAACCAAAACTATTCTACAGATTTGTAAACAATAAACTGAAAAACAAACAAGACTTGGAGAAATTAAGACAAGGAGGAGTTGAATACACTGAAAAAATGGAAATGGCAGAAATTATGAACAAACATTTTAAATCAGTGTTTACAAGGGAAAATATACAACCTGAAGAGATTGAGTGGAAAGAAAAAGTCCCCCCTATGGAAGAAATAGAAGTAACAAAGAATGAAATATTGACACACTTGGGTAATCTTGATGTCAGAAAATCGCATGGGCCAGATGAAATAGCAAACTGGATTCTGAAAGAATGCAGGAATGAACTGGCAGACAAAATACATAGCATAATAAGCAGTTCCTTGAAAGAAGGAAAAGTTCCAGAAGATTGGAAAAAAGCAAATATAGTACCTATATATAAAGGAGGAAATAAAGAAGAACCTACCAACTATAGACCATTCTCTCTAACAAGTACAATAGCAAAAATTTGTGAAAGAATTATCAAAAATAGATGGGTAAAATACTTGGAAAAAAACAACGTACTAAATCCAAGGCAATTTGGATTCAGACAAGGACGATCATGCGTCACCAATTTAATATGTTTCTATTCAAGGCTAATAGATATAATACAAGAAAGAGATGGATGGGCTGATTGTGCATTTCTAGACCTAAAAAAAGCTTTTGACAAAGTACCACATAAGAAGTTGCTTAAGAAACTAGAATCTGAAGGAGGAATACAAGGTAAATTGCTAAATTGGATGGAAGACTTTTTGCAAGAAAGAAAAATGAGAGTAGTGATAAGAGACCAGCACTCAAAATGGAATGAAGTAATAAGCGGTGTCCCGCAGGGAACAGTTCTGGCCCCAATAATGTTTGCTATATATATTAATGATATGGATGAAGGAATTGAAAGCTATATGAGCTTCTTTGCAGATGATGCAAAACTACTGAAAAGAGTGAAAACTGAAGAAGATTGTGAATCACTACAGAGAGATCTAAATAAAGTACAGGAATGGAGTAGGAAGTGGGAGATGGAGTTCAATACAAAAAAGTGTAGTATAATGGAATTTGTAAAAAGCAAAAACAGAATAACAGGATCATATAATTTGGGAGAAGAAGGAATAAAAAAAAGTAGAAAATGAGAAGGACCTGGGAGTCATTGTTATGAATAATATGTCACCTGAGAAACATATAAATAAGATTTTTGGAGAAACTTATAATTTAATAAGAACAATCAAAGTGGCATTTACATACCTGGATGAAGAAATGGTGAGGAAAATCCTAATCACCCTGATAAGACCAAGATTGGAATATGCAGCAACGATATGGTCACCAAGTACAAAAAAATGTAAAAAAAAAACTTGAAAGAATACAAAGAGCAATTACAAAACTGGCACCAACACTCTCAAATTTATCATATGAAGAGAGACTACAAAAACTTGAACTACAGACACTAGAGCAAAGAAGAGAGAGAGGAGATTTGATAGCTATTTACAGAATCATGAAAGGCATAGAAATTACTGATAGAGAGAATCTGATAAAATGGGATGACAGAAATACAAGATGACACGGAAAGAAAATAAAAAAAGACAGCTATAGAAGAGATTTGAAAAAGAACAGCTTTCCTCACAGAGTAATAGACAGTTGGAACAAGTTAGATGAGAAAGTGGTGTGTGCAAAAACAATACATGAATTTAAAAATAGTTTAGATAAAATGAGATATGAAGCCGGGACCCCACGAGCATAGCTCCCCTTCCCGTAAAATACAACTAGGTAAATACACACACACACACACACACACATACATATACATATATATATATATATATATATATATATATATATATATATATATATATATATATATATATATATGTGTTTTTAATACAGGGATTGTATGTGCTTCTCCAGGTCATTGGAATTTTCTTGCAAATCTAGGAGTGGTTGAAGGTAACTGTCAAAGCTTTTATTGCATTTTGGTGAATTTCTGTGATTGTTGGGCCATATACTTCTGTTGACAGTTCCCAGACCCTCCTTTTTATCTAGATTCTTAATTGCCAGTTCACCAGTATTACAAAACAAGTGATGGGTACATTGCATTTGTAGAGGCTTCCTGATAGGGGGCGAGTTAAACTGAATCATCATCATCATCATCATAATCATCATCATAAATTTTCTTTAACCTCTTTCTGTTGGCATTTTGTTTTCTCCACTTCCATAAAGTTAATGTTTTAAATATTTTACCAGGGAAGGCATGGAGAACCTGATGCTTGTCTTCAGCAGTGCAGAGAAAAGGGCTATATGGGAAGTAGCCTTCAATGGTGCCAAGCAGAAACTAGGTAAGAATAACAATTTTGTTTAATTACATGTGAATTGTTTAATTTCTACCAAGACCAATGACAAGTACCTGTAAATTGTAGTCTTGCAGTATAGGTGGTTGAGAGAATCTTCAATATGTCAACACCCTCTTTTTGTTTGGAGGTGCAGTCCCAAGGGGCTGACACTCTGTATCCAGACTGGGCCCAAGATCTATCTGTCAACTTAAAGCTCAACTGAGAAGGTTTTCAAAGAGGTGGTGAATATTTGCTAGATGTATGGCTTAGTCACTTTTTGATAAAATAATGCAAGAATAAATCCTATTTATTACACAATGTGATAAAAAAGCTTATCAGAATATTGGTAGCATATGACCTTTGCTGAGCTTTGGCTGTTCCCATGAGGCTCTATCAGCTGTGATGTCACTCTCACTGTTTATATTCTGACATGCCATATGCATGCACTATAAAATGATGTGCTGCACTGTCAACTTGATCAGTGATCTATCATTCTTCATGTGTTAGCAAGGTTTTATCGAGTATTTAGTTCAAAAATGGTTTATTGTGTCACCACAAATTGCAACAGTGGTTTGATGAAACTTTCTGCTGTAGATGGACTTCATTTTCATTCTTTTCTGAAAGATCCTGTTCGCAAAAAGAACTGGATCATTCAGTGCAGATGGTATGAGTCATGGAAGCCTGGATTGAAAGCTAAACTGTTTGGAAAAAAAAAAAAAAGTATATTTGGGACCCAGGCTTTGTCAACAAGCACGAAGGCTATGGTGAAATATATCCAACATGTCTGCACAAACCCATTGACAATAGGGAATGGCTGAAAGATTTAATAAAATTTTTGTCCTCTCCTGTACAGTGTAATGAAATTTAACTATCTTTGACACATGGAAAGAATAAGTGAAGAAAGACTAGTAAAAGAGGTATGGAAGGCAGATGTGGAGGGAGTGAACATGAGGGGACGTCCTAGGATGAGGTGGATGGATGGGGTGAAGGGGGCTTTGGGGAAGAGGGGAATGTCTGTTGAGGAAGGAAGGGAGAGGATGGAAGACAGAGGTGAGTGGAGAATGGTTGTATATGGATGATGTTGTGACTGCATGGGGAGAAATGGGCGGGGGGTGGGGGGTGGGGTAGTGTGTGTGAGTGAGTTTTGACGCAGCCCGAAGGGATTTCTCCCCGTCCTCTCCTTATATGCAAGGGGGGACGGAGAGGGGGGGGTCGCCGATTAAATGAAGCGGCCTTGCTGTGGATGTGCTGTGTCCTGCGACACTGCTTCTGACCCAGGGCGGTGGGCAGGGTGCAGGGATGACCCGTCATCCAGGAGGTGCTCAGATGAGAGGAAGGGTGGGAGGGGTGTGGAGTGTATTTAGGGATGAAATGGGTGGGAGTGTTTTTATGCCTTTCCCTTTTTGGCTACCTCCCTTGGAAGGGGGAAAAAGCCTTGGTATATGTATGTATGTATGTATGTATCTTTGACAGCGTAAACCTGGTGTTTCATATAAATTATAAAACAAAGTGTAGTAAAGCATTTGACAAAGAACTTGCATGTCAAACTGGTTGATAGGGAATAGTAGCTACTACCAACACAGTACCATGTTTTTAGCTTTGCACTTACTTCATAGGTCTACATTTGCTTAGCAATTGTGCACCACACAACAGCATGCTTATCATCTTGCTTTGAGGTTCAAAAGCACACAAAAAGCTTGAGCTCACAGTAATGTAGAAAGCACCTCTCGGGTATATCGGTCAGCTCTCACCTTGTCAACAAATATCAGTGCTGGAATCATATCACAAGATTGTGTGTCTTTGCTCCCAAGCCCCAGCACTTTTTTTAATGAAGCAATAAAAGGAAGGCAAGTACATATCTTCAAACATCTTTTGATGTAATTTCACTATGGTAATTCAGGCACAAGGGGGCCGAATTCATATTGAGAATGGTGAAATGCATGCATGGTGATTGAAAATTATCATTATTAATTTTCCACTTTCAGACTACTACTTGCTGCCCTTCATTTTAATAGAAATTCGTGTAAAAAGCAGAAAATGGAAAAAATGTAGAGGTGCAATGTGCTATATCTTATCCCAAAGCCAAAGCAGGTGTTGGAGAAGAAGGTTGATCTAACATATTGTGAGTGTATGAAGAAGTATTGTGCTACATATTGCATCCAAACTGTGAAACTGCACAGGACTTCCTACTGGAACTGTTCATCCTTCTCACCCATCTCCCAGTAGGCCGTTAGGCCTGTTGGCGACCAGCGTCCTCCAGTTCTCTTGGTCAAGGTTCGTCTCCTGAGCACGGATGTCGTCAAGTGATGTTCCCCACTTTCTGAAGGCTTCATCAACATTTTAGTCCCATCTCTTCCTCGGTCTTCCCTGGGGAGATCTTGTGTTGGACACCTTGGTGACCTATGTTACTCCATCCTCTTCAAATATCCATACCACTGCAACTAGGTTCTTTCAATGTAATTGATTATGCTTTCCACATCCAGCTCTCTCTCCTGATGGTCTCATTTCTTAGTCTGTCCCTTCTTGTGACTCCACCGATCATATGCAGGACTTGCATCTCTGCTGCCTGCACTCGGGATGTCGTTTTCGTCATCAGCGTCCATACCTCACAACCGTAGGTTATGGGCCAGAGGATGGTCTTATAAATTGTTGTCTTGATCTTTACTTGTATGTTCTTGTCCTTCAAAATTAATACTTGCCTAAAAATTTGAATTTTCAGAATATGTACAGATTTTACTTGGTGAGTTACTGACATTGTGTTCTGAATATCCATCATACAAACTTGCAAGAGATGCCAAACTTCATTTTGCTATGAAAATTCTTGAACCAGTCTGTTCCAAGTATGAAAAACAAGAGAAGTTTGACATCATCCAGAAACAAAGGTCCAGGTTTAATCGTCCAACACAGTGAATCTTTTTCATACACCAAGGACAAATAGTACTTCAAATATAATTCCAAGAATCTGAACTAAAGTCATTGCTGAAGGGTATTTAAATCCTGTGTAATGTCCATCTGGTGCAAGCCATTTTTTCCTAATTCGGTCACTGGCACACACTGGAAGGGGCAGGCAATTCCTCCCCCTCCACTTGCTGCTACTCGTACCACTTTACTAAATTACAATAGGCAAGATGCCTGTACAGCCTGAAATAAAAATATCAGTTTATGATCATTCATTTTGCTGTGAATTCATAAAAATATGCATTTTTACATAGTCTATTGTAAATATATTTTGTTACATGTATCCTTGTACCATATCCACATTGGAACATGAAAGGGCATCCAAATCCGATAAATCTTCACTCGATGTGAAGTCACTTTAGTATTGTGTGCTGGCTGTGTTGAAGAATGTAAACAACAGCTGTTAAGTCATCAGTATGCCCTAGTGGTGGAAAATGTAACTATGACATTGAAAAATTTGTCTACTATCAGGCACTTTTAAGATCATGCAGTTTAGATAAAATAAAGACTATAAAATGTTAGAAACATGCATTTTAGTGTTCTGACTTATTCTAAGTTATATTTTCATACATGAAAAAAAAAAAATCCAAAACCTTCTCAGTTGACCTTTAAGCCCAGCTATATTTCCTCCTGGTCACATAAGGAGAACTGACAACTGAGGTATTTTCCCCTCCTACTACAATAAGTCAGTGACATAGAAAGTGTCCCACATTAATATAACAGACAACAGTGTTTCTATCTAAACCTATGGAAAAGCTCAAGGTCACTGAAACTTTGGACAACTGTTATCACTGTCAGGAAAATGTGATGGGAGAACAAAATGATAAGTTATATCAAAGGAGATTCAAAAAGCATTGAAAGAGTTGAAAACTGAAAAGTGATCATGATTAGATGGTTGTCATCTGGAATAATCCAACAAAAGTTAAGAGTAGTTATGGTGGAATGGCTGATGGATGTGTAGTGCATGTCTAAGAAGTATGATGGGGTTTACCTGTATGAAGATAGTGTGAGCAATGAGGCAAGGCAGAGGGCTGGGATGAAACAAGAGCTGGCATATAGGATTGACTAAAGAATATTGGGATGGTATGAGCATATGGAAAGAATGAAGAAAGACTAGTATAAAAGAATATAGAAGGCAGAGGTGGATGGGGTGAACATGAGTGGAAGAGTGGGAATAGGATAGATGGGGTGAAGGGAGCCTTGGGTTCAAGGGGAATATTTGTTAAGTAGGGAAGGGAGAAAGCATGAGGTAAGTGTGAATGGATGTGAAGGGATTTCTCCTTGTCTGGTCAGTAAATTCTTGAGTGGATGATAGGGAAGGATTGCCATGTAATGAAGCTGTGGGAGGTAAACAAACTTCAGCTGTCAGGACCTACTGTGGAGATGCTGTGTCTCTTGGTATTGCTCCTGACCTTTGTCCTCACCAGAATTAGTATAGAGGAGAATGACCAAAATAATACATGGGCTAAAAAATTTACCTTACGAAGAGAGGCTCAGGCACCTTAACTTACATTCTGGAAAGATGCAGTGCTGGGTGATCTAATAGAGATGTTTAAGTGGATCAAAGGCTTTAACAAGGGTGACACAAACAAGGTTATCATATTAAGACAACAGGGCAGGACTCGCAGTAATGGATTTAAATTGGACAATTTTAGATTTAAGAAAGAAATAGGAAAGAATTGGTTTACTAATACGGTAGTCAACAAGTGGAATAGACTTAGTAACCATGTAGTGAGTGCTGAAACTATCAATTTTAAGAAACAGACAACTTTATGGATGGGGATGACTGGTGGTAGACATGGAGCTGCCTAGTGTAGGCCTTATGGTCTCTTGCAGTCTATTTCATTCTTATGTTCTTATGTAAAAGGGACAAGTAAAGGGTGTGGGATGGTAAAGGATGGATGTATACCTTGACAGGGCACAAGTCATTCCACCATGTAAGGTAAAGGACAAGTATGAATGAAATATTTTTACAGGGATTGGTCTGTAGTGTAGTTGGGAAGGTGTTTAGGAGAGCATAAATTGAGAGGATTAGGAGTGGAACAGGAGTAATTGGGGAAGAGCAATGGTAGTATAAGAGAGGAAGAAGGTGCATAGATCAAGTATTTGCAGTAAAAAAATGCAAGAAAAATTTGGCCAAGTGTAAGGATATCTTAAGAGCTTTGATGATATGGAGGTGTAAAATGAGGGCTGGTTGACAGAGGCATCATGGAGTGTGTTGCAGATATATGGGATAGGGAAAGTTGGGCAGTCAAGTTTTTTACATTAGTAAAGCATGTGTAAATGTCAGGAATGGAAAAAGTGAATTATTGAGATGAATGTGGTGCAACATCTACGGTTGTGTGCTGTCATGATGGTTGTTCAACATATATGTGGATAGGGTGGTCAATCAGTCAATCAGTCCATCTGTTGTTCAGGTTTCTTGCAGAAGACTAGTTTACCCCTGTCATTTCATTATATGGTGACCCCACCCTCCTCTTTTGTCCACTCAAAGCATTTACTTAAGCAGACAAGAATGTACCCTTGGGTTGTGTCATTCTTTCATCCATTCATACTTTTCATTAACTTGTATCTTTTGCATCCAATTCCCCTCTCTGCCCTGATGGTTGGTCAGGGCAGAGAGGGAAATTTTTATTAATTTTTCTTTGCCCAAACCTCCTCAGAGTTAGAGGAAACAAAATTTTGTAAATAATCCTTTCTTTCTCCCTGCAAGCCATGTCAGCACATCGCCGCCCACCTCCAGAGTTCATGTCTGCACTACCCATCCGTAAAACAAGGGCTGGATTGCAATTCACTTGTGCTGCTGCCACCCTTGGACTCAATGCACACAATCTCAGGGATGTCTGGGTCTGCAACAGGTAAGACCAGAATTAATCTTAACACAAGTTTACTAGTTCATAGAAAAGATCAGTTACAGGTTAGTTATCCTCTATGAAAGCTAGATTGATGGCCTGAAAGAAGGCTGCAACTGTAGCTTCCAAGTCTATTTTGAAATATCTAAAGTTGTAGGTTGATGGTGTTTGTCCATTTATTGCCCTGATTCTCTCTTTCTGATGATGGTACAGGCCATGGCTTCCTGTTTAAGTCACAAACCACTCAATGAAAAAACTTTGTGGAGCTGTTTGGATTGCATGCAGAACGGAGTATAATGTGCTATGTGTCAAGGACATTTAAGTGTCTGTTGCAGCAGTGTTACATTGCTGGCTGGTGGTGATCTGAAAGTAGGCTTGCCAGTGCATCTCTTGTCTGTCTTAGAAGGGACCTCTACTTGATTTAGGGTGGGTGGGTCAGGTAATGTTGCAAATTAAGAGGTCAAAGAACATAAGAATAAAGGATACTGCAAGAGACCATAAGGCTTACAATGGGCAGTTTCATGTCCATTACCACCTGTCATCCCCATCCATAAAGTTGTCTTTCTTAAAACAACTTATAGTTTCAGCATTCGCTATATGGTTACTAAGTCTATTCCATTCATTGACCACCCTATTAGTAAACCAATTCTTGCCTATTTCCTTCCTAAATCTAAATTTGTCCAGTTTAAATCCATTACTTTGAGTCCTGCCATATTTTCTTAATATGATGACCTTGTTTGCATCACCCATGTTAAAGCCTTTGATCCACTTAAACACCTCTATTAGATCACCCAGCACTCTGCATCTTTCCAGAATGCAAGTTAAGGTGCCTGAGCCTCTCTTTGTAAGGTAAACTCTAAGCCCATATATCATTTTGGTCATTCTCCTCTGTACTGATTCTAGTGAATTGATGTCCATTCTATAAGATGGAGACCAAAACTGTACTGCATAGTCAAGGATGGGTCTAACTAATGCTAGAGTTTGATAATTACCTCTGCACTTCTATTTGTAACCATCCTAGCAATGAAACATAATGCTCTGTTGGCTTTATTCCTGGTGCTAATGCACAGTTTCCTGGATTTAGGGTCAGGACTCACTAGAACTCCCAAGTCTTGTACTCTGTTTTCTTTAGAAATATGTTATCTAAGCTATATCTATTTTTGGGGTTGTGTAGACCTACATTTAACATGCTACACTTTGAGATATTGAAGTTCATTTGCCATTTCACCAATCATATGAACAATTTAAGATCATCCTGCAGAATCTTGGCATTGTCTTCTAATCTAATTAGGATCCTATTTTTGTGCATGATAGAGATGGAATGGGTGGGAGTGGTTTTTATGCCTTTGTTTTTTGGCTACTTCCCTTATAAGGGGGAAAAAGAGTTTGGTATTTATGTATTTTAGTGTTGTGTGCAAACTTACTAACATCAGTATTAATCCCTTTGTTCAAGTCGTTTATGTGCATAATGAACAATAAGGGACCGAAAACTGAGCCCTGGGGGACCCCACTAGAAACACTCCCCCATCTGGATTTTACACCATTTATGATGACCCACTGTTTTCTGTCACTGATCCAAGCTCTAATCCATTCCAACACTTTTCCTCCTATGCCATGGGATTTTATTTTATTTAGTAATCTCTGGCGGGGCATCTTGTCAAACACTTTGCTAACTATCATTGTTATCTGACACCTTATATACTTTAGTGTAAAAGGATAGAAGATTAGTCACACATGACTTACCCTTGGAGAAACCATGTTGTGTGTCGCATATCAAATTATGTCTCTTGATGTGTTCTCCAAGTCTATTAACTATTATTGATTCAAGCATTTTACCTATAACTGATGTCAAACTGATTGGCCTGTAGTTGCATATAGACAATTTATCTCTCTTTTTGAAAACAGGAACAATGTTTGCCTGCTCCCAAGCAATAGGTACAAAACCAGTGTCTACAGACTGTTAACTGGTTGCAGATTTCAAATTTACACTCTTTAAGCACTCTCGGAAATATTTTGTATGAACCCAGGGATATTGTAGCTTTAAGTCTTTCTATCTAAAATTGATTGATTGACTACCTCCCTTATAAGGGGGAAAAAAGCCTTTGGTATATGTATGTATGTAAGTCTTTCAATCTGCTTGACTACTTCTATCTCACTAATACTGATGTTAGTCTACTTTTTTCATCCCCACTGAAAATCAGATCACAGTTAGGTACCTTATCAATCCTCTTAGTAAACACTGAGAGGAAATATTTGTTAAAAGTCTTACTCATTTTTTCCTCCGATTCTATCATGATATGTTTGTCATTTTGAATTGGGCCTATCCTTTCCTTATTTTTTGTTCTGTAGAGATGAAAAAAGCTTTTGGGTTGGATCTTGCATGTCTGGCAACCTTAATTTCATAGTTACATTTTGCTGTGTGCATATTCTTTTTAACCAGTCTTGCCATATCATTATATTTGGATCTAAGGTGTGTTTCCCCATTTTTTTTATTCTTATGTAAAGTCCTCTTTTCATTTTGATTTAATGTTTTAGTCTGTTCATCATCCATTTGGGAGTATTACTATTCTTCTGTATTGACTTGAGGGGAATGAATTTATTTTGTGCATTTAGAATTAATGCTCTCCTAAAGTCTGGTACTTGAATGTTATTCGTACTTTTTAATTCTTCCCAAACAATATTAAATCTTGTTTCTTGATGATTGCTAGAGCCTAGACTATGTCCCACTTTTAAATTACTCATTAGGTGCTCGTTATTAGTATTAGTCAAAAGTAAGTCCAGAGTATTTTCTCCCCTCGTAGGATTGGTAATCATTTGTTATAGAAAAGTAACCAGCACATCTAAGAAAATTTTTACATCCTGATCTCCTACTAAAATTTCTTAGTCAGTTTCTATAATTAAAATCTCCCATGATCACAACATTTTTGTACTGGGATGCCCTGCAAATTTCATGAATCAGGGGATCAGTCTGCTCAATGCTGAGGTTAGGATGCCAATAATAAGTTTCTTAGTCTTGCCTATAATCTCCACCCAAATAGATTCCATATTATCCTCTTCCTTAATCAAATTGTTGATAATATAGTTAATTGTATTTTCAATGAAAAGTGCTACTCCTCTCCCACTCCTGCCAACCCTTGTGAATAAACTTATATCCTTCTATCTCGATTTCCGGAAGGAAATGTCTATCAGCCATATTGATCCAGGATTCAGTAATAGCTATAATATCAAATCTCTCTACACATGCTTTTGCTCATAGCAAAAATTTGATTTATTATGCTTCTGCTGTTTGTATAGTAAACTTTTAGTTTATCCTTCTTCTACCTGACTTGGTGTTCACTCCTTCTACCTCTGCCTTCCACACCTCTTTTACTAATCTCTTCACTCATTCTCTCCATGTGTTCAAACCATCCCAATACCCTTTCATCAACCTTATCTCCCAACTTCTTTTCCAGCACCGTTCTCCTTCTCACCTCCTTGTTCCTCACTCTATCCAGCCTAGTAACCCCTATCATACTTCTCAGGCATCTCATCTCAAATGCACTCAAACTCCTCTCTTATGTTCCCTGTTTCTGCCCCATACAGTGCTGTCCACACAATCACTTCTTCATACAATCTCCTCTTAGCAACTATTCCCAAGTATCTATTTCTCATTACACTTTTTAATCCCCCAAGGCATTTACTTGCTTCTCTCAATCTACATTCTACCTCCACCACTCCTATCTTTCCTGCCACATTTGCACCCAAGTATCTAAAACTATCCACTTCCTCCAATCGCTTTCCCTTAATGCTCACTTTCAGTCTGCTGCTACATTCTCCCCCTATACATCTCATCACCTTACTTTTACCTACATTTATCTTCAACTTCCTTCTTTTGCACACCTTCCCAAACTCTGTCACTAACTTCCTCAATCCTGCTACAAGCATAGTGTCATCAGCAAACAACAACTGGCTTATCTCCCACTTTTCTCCATTTTCTTTAACCATCTCCAATCCCCAACCCACTACCCTTGCATTTACCTCCCACACCATCCCATCCATGTATAAATTGAACAGCCAAAGTGACATAACACATCCTTGACAAAGTTCCACATTTACCTCAAACTACTCTCTCCATTTCTGATTCTACTACTCTCATAAAAACTCTTGACTGCTCTTAAAAGGTTTTCTCCTATCCCATATATCTGCAATACTTCCCACAGTGCCTTCTTGTCTACTCTGTCATAAGCCTTTTACAAATCCACAAAGGAAAAAAGAAAAAAAGAAAGGGAAAAAAAAATCCTTATCTTTTCCACATAAATCTGATCCACACAACCCTTACCTGTCCTAAACCCACATTGTTCCACATCAATTACTTCCTCTGTTCCTCTCCTAATCCTCTCAATCAAGACCCTCCCATAAGCCTTCTCAACTACACTTAACAGGTTAATCCCTCTGAAACTACTACACTCACACTTGTCCCCTTTTCCCTTGTAAAGTAGAACTATACAGACACTCCTCCAGTCCTCCAGCACACTCTCTCTTAAACACACGTTAACTTCACCAGCTAGTCCAGTTTTTTTTTTCGGACATGGATGACACCCATCCAACATAGGTGCCTTACCTGCTCTCATCATCTTAACAACTGCCTTCTCCTCGTCTTTCCTTATTTCTCTTTCATTTTCCTCATCACTCATTTTCTTAGCAATTCCCACTGCAACTACGTTTCCCACCCTATCCTCCTTCAAATTTGGCAACTACCTAAAATACTCTGCCAGTCTTCCTCTTACTACCATCTCTTCTATTATCATCTCTCCATCTACAACTTTTACCTCTTCCTCTCTTAATGTCTTTCCAAAACATTTTTTTATTTCTCTCAAAATTTGCTGTCATACACTTACCCCATTTCACATCTGCTCTCCTCTTTGCCTCCTTTATCTCATGCTTTACTTCTCTTTTTCTTTGTACCTCTCCTGCGATTCTCTTGTAACCAATCTGTGTAACCAATCTTGTAACAAGCTTGTAACCAATCAATTCTTTTGTAACCAATCTGTGAAAGCTCGTTTCTTCTCTTCTACAACCTTCATTGTTTCCTCATCCCACCACTCACTACCCTCCCTTCCATTTCCTCCCATCCTCCTTGTTCCACACACCATCTTTTCACACCTTGTGACTCCCTCCTTGAGCCATCCCCATTCCTCTTCCACTCCTAGTTCTACTCTATCCTTCACCCCTTCCCAATCCTTTCTCAGCTTCTTCTTTTACTCTTTTTTTTTCTTTCTCATTAAGCAGTTCATTTGAAGCACCTCCCTACCTTCTGCCCTTTTCCTCTTTCTCCATTCCTCCACTCCCAACTTACCTTCCACCAAAAAATAATCTGGTATTCCCCTACTCTCTCCCCTTAAAACATGTACATCCTTAAATCTTCATTCTATTTTCCTGGTTACCACAATTTAGTCCATTAATGCTCTCTATCTACCACCCTTCCATCCACCATCCTCTCCTATGTGTACTTATGCTTGACTTTCTTCCTAAACACTGTATTTGCTATCATCAACTCTCTAGACACATCACCAACTCTCCGCCACAATTTTTTCCTGGAACTCCACACTTACCAACCACTTTGTCTATTGCTTCATTTCCTTCCCTAGCATTAAAGTCTCCCAATACCACTACATTGACATTTCTCCATAAACCCTCTATGCACTCATTTAAATCTATCAAAAAACCTCCCTTTCCTCTACCAGGCCCATATGCATACATATACCAATGTACATTTACCAGAGGCTTTTTATATACACTTACAAAAACTCACATCTCCCTTCCCAGATTCACCATCATCTATATTAACCTTGAAGAAACCTCCTTCCACTCCACCACATGCTTACCTATCTCTTCACTTACTAGTATAGCCACCCCTTCTCTCCCACATCCTCTCTTCATTCCTGAGATCCTCCCAAATACACTCCCAAACTCAAATTCACCCCTCAATGCCAACACACCCATCTTCTACAAACATATTGCGTATCTCTTCCCTTTTACTTTCATCTGTACCCCATCCATGCACATTAAAAGACCCAAACCTTAGGTATTGGTTGGAAAACTCCCAGACCCTCTAATGCTTTTTCTTTTATTAGGATTGTCCCCTTTGGGGCTAGAGGGAGAAGGATGCCTGGGCCTATCCCTGTCCTGTTTTTATTGCCTTATATGACTCGAGTGGAAAGACTTTGTGGCAGTATTCTTTTCCCCACCACTAATTCCTAATTCCATTAATATAATTGTAGTATGCAGTGCAATATGTTGTTGGCCAGGATTATTTCATCTGATTTGTTCCACAAATTGACACATCTGTGGGGAAAGCTATGCTTTCAAATGTCTTTCAATGATTTTTTTAATGACATTATATACTTTTATTCCATATGATCCTGTGTAAAAAAAATTCTGTTCTTATCTCATACTCATAGACCCTCAATGATATTTCAGGACTGCAAAGACTTTTCATATTCATCACAGCTATTATTTTCATTTTACAGTGATGGTTATGTGGGGCAAGTTTGTGTCCTGAGTTTACAGCCAGATCCAACAGTAGCTTGCTGCAATGGAGTCTGCAATGCACGTATTCTCTCAATTGCATCTGTACCTGCAGCTCCACACCCGTAAGTATAGAAAAATGACCTGGAGCCTTTTTATTTAGTAGGAAGGGAATGGTGAAGTGTGTCTAAAGAATTTGGCAGAAAGAAGACCTTAAATTAAGAATACTTTTTCACTGAGTCATGAAGACAGCTCTGTCCCCAGCATTTTATTTTACCACTAATGTTATATGATGTTCTTGACTTAACAAGTATCAAGTGTTAGCATTGAAAATGATTCCTTGATTAAGAGAATACATTACTTTTTAATATAAATTTGAAGATACAGTAAAACCTTTCATCTGATTATCAGGTCACCAGAATTACCAAATAACCAAAATGTCTTAAAAGATGTTATTAACTAGATTAAAAAATCATAAAATGGGGCAATGTAGACTTAGGAGAGCATTTAAGACCACATATAAAATTTTGTTATTCATTAAGAGTTTTGACATATTCACTACCCATGTCAAAATACCAAACAATGGTCCTCACACCCTACTATAGTTCTCTTTTTGGAAATGTTCGACTGATGTCCGTGTTGTATTACTTACCAGCTAGTAGGAGGAAGAAAGCAGTTGTCAGCTGTCAATATGTGAACATAAATAGGTGGAGGGAAAATTCTCAAAGGTGATAAAAGAGCTCAGGCTTAGTCCAGAGATGGAATGTCTGCATCTTCAGGTGGTGGTAGGGGTGTTGATGGTTTTATGGATAAACAATGAGATGATTATCTCCAACATATATCCCACAAAAGAATCACTTTCAGGTATCCATTGTTGGTCACCACAAAATAAAAATATAAGGGATGATAGGAAATTACTATAAATGGTCTTAGTCGCTCCACTTGGTTTGCATTACCTCTTTCTACTGAATACTGAATTAAGATTTCCACATGTGATGTTTGAATTGTGTGCTACATGAATGATTCTAATCCAAAGTGTAAATTCCCAAAATGTTACCCACCCCACTCAATTGTACTCTAATCGGTGTCTCTCCACCATATTAATTTTATAGTCTGGATCAGGGAGGGGAAAATGAATTACATGGGGTCTAATGGGATGCCCCTAGATTTGGAGATTGTCAGAGAGAAAAGGTGGGCTGTCTATTTTTGGGATTCCCTTTGAGTTGGAAATGATGGGGATGATACTGCAGCAGGTTGTTCCAGAACAGATTGAAAAGAGGAACAAAGCTTTTTTTTCCCTCTTCAAAAGAAGAGAAGTCATTTTCTTCTTTGAAATTGCCTGAGGTTGAGGCAGTGTAGGTGGAGAAAATTCCTGCATGGTGTATGCCACTTGTTGAATTGTGGTGGAAGTTGAGTGTAAAACAGTTATACATTAGATCTGAGGCATGCTGAAGTTGTAGACTGCTTTATCATGCTAGTGGTGGCAAGTATGATCACAGCAAGTGTCATTTTATGGCCAGTGGGGTCCCCTTTTATACCTGTGAAGTGGGATATTGACCAATTATTGGTGACTATTGAGAATTCCCTAGCCAATCACAAGCTAGCATACAAGCAGGGACTTGTGACCTCGCCCAGTGACCTCAACATTTATCCAGCTTCAAGAGTGATACAGAAAATGCCAATAAGAAAATGCCAACAAGAAACTTAAAACCTCTCAAGCAAAAGTCCTGGACAGGTATCAGACTGATTCCTGATACCTGATACCAGCTGTCACTATAAAAGCCCTGATAGATGTAGTCAACTATCATTCTTTTTTTACTTTTACCAAACTCCATCATGCTACATTTCTTAATGTTGAAGTCCACTTCCCACTTCTGACACCATTTCTAAACCTTGTACAGGTCTTTCTGTAGTGATTTGCAGTCTGTTTCAGTTTTCACTTTCCTCCACAATTTAGCATTATCTGCAAAGAAGCTCATATAACATTCCACATTGTCATCCATGTCATTCACATAAATAGCAAACATTATTGGTGCCAATACAGATCTTTGCAGGACTCCAATAATCACCTCCTTCCAACCTGAATACTTTTCTCAGAGTACTACTCTCATTTTTCTACCATGCAGGAAGTCCTCCATCCAGTTTAGTAGGTTGCCTTGTATCCCTCCTAAGTTTTCCAATTTTTAGAATAAATTTTTGTGTAGTACTTTGTTAGGGTGAACTGCTTAAATGAGAAAGAAAAGGAGAAGGAGTATAAGAAGAAGCTGAGAGAGGAGTGGGAGGGAGTGAAGGATAGAGTAGAACTAGGAGTGGAGGAATGAGGATGGTTCAAGGAGGGAGTCATAAGGTGTGCAAATATGGTGTGCAGAACAAGGAGGATGGGAGGAAATAGAAGGAAGGGTAGTGAGTGGTGGAATGAGGAAGCAAAGAAGGGTGTAGAAGAGAAGAGGCAGGCTTTCATAGATTGGTTACAAATTAGGATGAGGGAATCATATGAGAGGTACAAAGAAATGAGAGGAGAAGTAAAGCATAAGATAAAGGAGGCAAAGAGGAGAGCAGATGTGAAATGGGGTAAGAGTATGGCAGACAATTTTGAAGGTAATAAAAATGTTTTGGAAAGAAATTAAAAGAGGAAGAGGAGGCGAATCAAGTATAGAAGAAAAAATAAAAGTTGCAGATGGAGAGATGGTAATGGAAGAGAAGGCAGTGAGAGGAAGGTGGGCAGAGTATTTTAGGGAGTTGCTAAATGTGAAGGAGGATAGGGTGGGAAAAGTAGTTGTAGTGGGAAGTGCTAAGAAAATGAGAGTGAGGAGTGAGGAAAATGGAGGAGAAATAAGGAAAGATGAAGTGAAGGCAGCTGTTATGATGAGAGCAGGTAAGGCACCTGGGTTGGATGGATACTGTGCAGAATGTCTGAAAAAAGGAAGTACAGTTATAGTGGACTGGCTGGTGAGGTTAATGTTTGTTTAAGAGAGGGTAGAGTGCTGGAGGACTGCCTGTATAGTTCCACTTTACAAGGGAAAGGGGGACAAGTGTGAGTGTAGTAGTTTCAGAGGGATCAATTTGTTAAGTGTAGTTGGGAAGGCTTATGGGAGGGTCTTGATTGAGAGGATTAGGAGAGGAACAGAGGGAGCAATTGGTGAGGAACAATGTGGGTTTAGGACAGGTAAGGGTTGTGTTGATCAGATTTTTGTGGTAAGACAGATATGTGAGAAAGCTATAGGAAAAGGTAAGGATGTGTTTTGGGCCCTTATGAATCTGGAAAAGGCTTATGACAGGGTAGACAAGAAGGCACTGTGGGAGATTTTGCAGATCTGTGATAGGAGAAAAGCTGTTAAGAGCAGTCAGGAGTTTTTATAAGAGGAGTAGAGCTTGTGTTAGGATTAGAAATGGAGAGAGTGAGTAGTATGAGGTAAAGGTGGGACTTTGTCAGGGATGTGTTATGTCATCCTGGCTGTTCAATTTATACATAGATGTGGTGGTGTGAGAGGTGAATGCAAGGGTGGTGGGTCAGGGATTGGAGATGGTTAAAGAAAATGGAGAAAAGTGGGAGATAAGCCAGTTGTTGTTTGCTGATGACACTGTGCTTGTAGCAGGATCAGAGGAGGGATTGAGGAAGTTAGTGACAGAATTTGGGAAAGTGTGTGAAAGAAAGAAGCTGAAGATAAATGTGGGTAAAAGTAAGGTGATGAGATGTACAAGGGGAGAGAGTGACAGAAGGCTGGAAGTGAGTATTAAGGGAGAGAGACTGGAGGAAGTGGATAGTTTAAGATACTTGGGTGCGAATGTGGCAGGAAAGGGAGAAGTGGGGGTGGAGGTAGAATGTAGATTGAGAGAAGCAAGTAAATGCCTTGGTGGATTAAAAAGAGTAATGAGAAATAGACATTTGGGAATGGATGCTAAGAGGAGATTGTAAGAAGGAGTGATTATAAGGACAGCACTGTATGGGGCAGAAACGTGGAGCATAAGAGAAGAAGAGAAAATGAGTTTGAATGTGTTGAGATGAAATGCCTGAGAAGTATGAAGGAGATTACTAGGCTAGACAGAGTGAGAACAGGGGTGGAAAGGGAGCAGGGAGATAGGGTTGATGAAATAGTATTAGGATGGTTTGGACACATGGAAAGAATGAGAGAAGAAAGATTAGTAAAAGAGGTGTGGAAGGCAGTGGTAGAAGGAGTGAACATGAGGGGTGACCTAGGATGAGATGGATGGATGGGGTAAAAGGGACATTGGGAAAGAGGGGAAAGTCTGTTGAGGAAGGAGGGGAGAGGACAGAAGATAAGGGTGAATGGAGTATGGTTGTTTATGGCTGATGCTGTGATGCATGAAAGGGAGTGGGTGGGGGATGAGGGGTGAGGGAGTGTGTATGAGAAATAAATTGATGCAGCCTGAAGGGATTTCTCCCCGTCTTCTCCTTTTCTGCATGAGGGGATGGAGAGGGGGGATCGCCAAATTAATGAGGTGGCCTAGCTGTGGATGTGCTGTGTCTTGTGACACTGCTCCTGACCCAGGGCAGTGGACAAGATGCAGGGATGACCTGTCATCCAGGAGGTGCTAAGATAAGAGGGAGGGAAGAGGGCAGAGGGGAGTGGAGTATGTAGGGGATGGAATGGGTGGGAGGGGTTTCTATTCCTTAGTCTTTTGGCTACCTCCCTTGTAAGGGGGAAAAGAGCCTTTGGTATATGTATATATGTATGTAATTTGTCAAAGGCTTTTTGTAAGTCAAGGAAAGCACAATCAGCCCATCCATCTGTTTCTTGTATTCTATTAGTCTTGAGTAAAAACAGATTAAATTTGTGGTACATGATCTTCACTGTCTGAATCCAAATTGTCTTAGGTTTATTATATTATTCTTGATAATTTTTCCCAAATTTTAGCTACAATGCTTGTTAGGGAGACTGATCTGTAATTAGTTGGTTCTTCCTTATTTCCTCCTTTATATATTAGTACAATGTTGGCATTTTTCCAGTCCTTTGGTATTTTTCCTTCTTTGACTGAGCAACTGTTGTATATTTTGTCCATTAGTTCTTCTTTGCATTCTTTTAGTATCCAGTTTGCAATTCCATCTGGGCTGTGCGATTTCCTAACATCAAGGTTCGTTAATTGCTCCATTATTTCTTTTTGTGTTATTATTATTTCTCTCATGGGGGAGATCACACTTTGCTTCCTTCGTCCCAATGCTGTACTTTTTCTCTAGTGAAAACAGACTTGAAGTGATTGTTCATGACTTAAGCCATTTCTAGATCTTCTGTGTATTCTGTATTTCCTTGGCATAGTTTCACCATTTCCTGTTTATTTTTAAGTTAAGCATTCACATATCAATAGAATAGTTTTGGTTGATCTTTACATTTTTCTATGATGTCTTTTTCATAGTTTCTTTTTTCTTCTGGGCACTTTTTTGTTTTTTTATCTTTTCTCCATCTTTTCCAAACTTTGTCTCTTCTATCTTATGCCTCACTGCATCTTCTGTTGAACCAGCATTTAATGTACACCCTCTCTTGTTGTCTTGGTACATACCCATTCACTCCTTCATTATAGATTTCTATCAAGATTGCCCGTTTCTCTTCCACTCTTGTTTCTTCAATGTAGAATTTTCCCCAATTTGCATTTTGAAAGAATTTCTTAAGTTTTCCAAAGTCCGTTTTGTTGTACATCAGTTTTCCTTTTCTGTACTTTTCATTTCTCTCCATATATATTTCTTCCTATAGTTCAGCTTCTATTAGTATGTGGTGACTTTCCAAATGGTATTTTGTATTCAGTTTTATTTACAATTTCAAGTTCTGTTGTAAATATTAAATCCAGTCTTGATGGTTCTTCATTACTTCTGTATCTGGTATTTTCATTGACCCATTGTGCCACTGTATCTTCCATGGTCATGTCCAGTAATAAATTTCCCCATAGGTCCTCTCCGCCCTTCACTGTCATCTCCTCCTAACAGATTTCTTTGCAGTTAAAATCCTCATTAAGCACCAGGTTACCTCCATCTTTTAGTATCTCATTTAATGAGTGCCTTGTATCTTCTAACATTTTTGAATGCTTGTTCTCTTTCTAAGAGCCCATTTTTGGGGGGCACAGGAATCATCACAAACTTTCTACTTTTCATGTCTTTGTCTTCAATTTTTATCATGATCATTTCTACATTGTTTTTACCCTCAATAGCCTTCATCACATTCAAGTTTTTCTTGGCCAAGAACATGACTCCTCCATGTTTCTTGTTTCTGTTCTTAATCCAATAATTGTATAACCTGTGTCTAATGCTATTAGGTGGTATTGAACCCGTTAATTTCATCTCCACAATTCCCAATATGTCTGGTTTTTCATCTGACAGGTAATCATTTAGTTCATTCAATCCTGAGATTAATCCGTCAATGTTAGTATAGGCCACTGTTGATTTTTTCTTTTTCCATCTTGTTTTCTCTTTTTGTTTTGCACACTGATGTATCATTTTCTCACCCTCATGTCTATGACCCTCCAATAGAACTCCTTACTTGAGGTCTCCATTATCTTTCTGTTTTTTTCTTAGCTTCACCTTTTAGTATTTTCTCTTTTTCTATTTCCTCAATGCTCATTTCTCTTTTTATCCATATCTTGTAGTGTTCACTCCATGCCAACTTACTTTGGTATTTCTAATGTCTTCTACTACCATTTGCGATCTTAGTTTTATCTTTAGTGGTCGATTTCTTTCCTTAGAATATTGTCTCATTCTATATACCTCTATATCTTTATCTACTTCCAGGTCACCATCTTTTATTTCTTTTAGAATTGATATTGCTGTTTCCTTTTCTGTTTTTTCTCTCATGTAGCTCACCAGACCATGTTTTTCCCTTGATCCATATACCACAATACATTTTTTTTCTATCCACAGTATCTCTAACCCAACATGCTTTTTCTTTAATTACTTGAATGATTGTATCTTTTGCATTTTCCTGCATCTGTTGTACTATTTCTTTAAAGGCAATTTCTTCATTTTCTCTGTTTTCATTCCATTTCTTAATTCTTTGGAATACTTTCCTCACCTAAGTTTTCTTCAATTCTTTCATATCTTGTGTATATATATATATATATATATATATATATATATATATATATATATATATATATATATATATATATATATATATATATATATATATACATATACATACATACATACATATACCAAGGCTTTTTCCCCCTTACAAGGGAGGTAGCCAAAAAGGGAAAGGCATAAAAACACTCCCACCCATTTCATCCCTACATACACTCCACACCCCTCCCACCCTCCCTCTCATCTGAGCACCTCCTGGATGATGGGTCATCCCTGCACCCTGCCCACCGCCCTGGGTCAGAAGCAGTGTCGCAAGACACAGCACATCCACAGCAAGGCCGCTTCATTTAATCGGCGACCCCCCCTCTCCACCCCCCCTTGCATATAAGGAGAGGACGGGGAGAAATCCCTTTGGGCTGCGTCAAAATTTACTCACACATACTGGCTGTCTCCGTGGAGTAGTGGTCTAGGAGGGGAACTGCATTTGCAGTTCGAGTCATCAGCTCCATATATATATGTATATATATATATATATATATATATATATTTTTAAGTGGCCTTGCTGTGGATGTGCTGTGTCTTGCGACACTGCTTCTGACCCAGGGCAGTGGACAAGATGCAGGGATGATCCGTCATCCAGGAGGTGCCAAGATGGAAGGGAGGAAAGAGGGTGGAGGGGAGTGGAGTGTGATAGGGATGGAATGGGTAGGAGTGGTTTTTATGTCTTTGTTTTTTGGCTACTTCCCTTGTAAGGGGAAAAAAGCCCTTGATATATATATATATATATATATATATACTTCTTTTTTTAAGTTCTCACTATTGGTAGTATCATTAATCTTCATTTTTTCATTTTCACACATCTATTATATAATTCCTTATTATCTTGAGTTTGTTCCTAAGTTCAGAGTTTGATTTCTTCAGATCAGATATCTTGTTGTTAGCTTGGGTTAAACATTCCATTAATTCTACAATCACCTTTCCTAGTTCAATGACTTTATTCACCTACTTGTTTCCCTTTCCATGTTTAAGATTCAACGCAAATTTTTTCTTTCGTACTTTCTGAAACCGGAAAAGAAGTCTTCATTATACGGTTTAAATCTTGCTGGTGTTTCTAGTCCTTTGTTTACATTGTACTTCAGCATGGCACCCCTAGATGGCTCTGCTTTCAAGTTGACATTAGTCATTGTTTTTATTTTCCTGCATTTTCTCTTATTAAATCAAACTATCACTGCAGAGAAATAATTTTGGGTAACCACAACTGCTCCCCCTCCCATACAATACAAACTAGGCCTCCTGTTTTCCTTGTGCTATTAACAATTTTCATCTTCTTTGACACCCAACAGAGGTCAAGTGATAAATAAACAAAATTGTTGGAGAATGCTATAACTTGCTGAGATCTATAAAAGTGGCATTTACCTATTTGGATGAAGAAATAATTAAAAAAATATTAGTCTCATTAATAAGGCCTAGACTGAAGTATGCTGTCACATTATGGTCACCCAGTACCAAAAAGAATATAAAGAAAATTGAAAGAATCCATAGAGCAACAATGAAAATGACCCCAGCACTTTCAAACTGGTCATATGGCTAAATTGAAGTTCCTGACTTTGGAGCAAAGAAGAGAGAGAGGCAACCTACTGATCATCTGTAGAATCATGAAAGGCACAGAAATACTTGATAGAGAGGACTTACTAAATTGGGACAAGAGAAACACAAGAGGACATGGAAAGAAACTCAAAAAGGATAGATATAGAAGAGATCTGAAGAAAAACAGTTTTTCACATAGAGTGGTGGATACTTGGAACAAACTGGATAAAACGATAGTGTGTGCAAAAACCATACATGAATTTAAGAGCAAACTAGACACTGCAAGATACATGAGTGTAGCTCCCCTTCCTGTAAGATACATCTATATAAATACACAGTGGCAACCCTGTAATAAGGAAAATGGTAATCAATTGGGAGCATATGTTGGGGGACACATCACATCACTCCCACACTTATTCTATTCTCCATGGTAAAATATTGTGTTGTCTAGGTTTAGAGGGATGGAACAAAAAGTTGCATAAATCTGTTTTCAGATTAATAAAAGATCATGAGGAACCTGGAAGGTGAAGAAGTGTGTACATTGCTATGGGAAAATCTGGAGATGATTTATGATGGGAGTAAAGTGTGAAAAATTAATAGAAAAAAATACCAACTGGAAATAGGATATAGAGGCTAGTAATGAATTATTCAGTGGGAAATGAAATGGTGAAAAAGGAGGGCATAGGAATATTGGTCATAGAAAGTTTGTCTCCTGTGGAGAGAAGTCGTCGATGTTGACAAACCTGTATGATTTTGACACTATATGGATGAATAGTGCAACAGTAGTGGGGTCCTCACACACAGACACACAAAAATAATAATAGATAAAAAAAAAAAAAAAAAAAGAGAATACAAAGAGGACCAACCAAAGTGGTCCCCAGACTAGCTGAGAGACCATACAAGGAAGAATAGAAAAAACTTAAATCTGTCTTCATTAGAAGAGTGTGGAGTGATATGACTGCTTTACTTACTGTAGATTAGTGAAAGGGATGGACAGAATTGACAAAAAAATCTCATAATTTGGGATGGGAGAGTACACAATATACAGTATGTGTTTTACAGTGTAAACTATGCAGTACAGTATACAGTACATGATACACATTTCAAAATGTCCTTGGGAATGCTGCAGAGTATATTAAGAAATTTTTGCCCTCACAGTTGTAGTGACCCGATGAATCGTGCAGGCCCCATGGGATGGGGGGAGGGGGGAGAGGGGTCCCCCCAAGATGTGTCACAAGCAGACAGGTACCTCTGCTCGCCCTTTCTGTCCTTTGCTTTGTGCATCATTTGCCTTTCTTGCACTTTCAAATGCTTTTCATCATTTTATAATTGTATGTTTCACTATCATCTTATTCATGCACTGAATTAACACCATATAGCAAATTGTTTTCAGCTTTAGTATGAGAACTTGAATTTACATGTTGTTTTCTTCAGTGCCAAGAATGTTGCTTTGTTGTTATTGAAGTGTGCTTTTGAGTTGAGAAGTTGACATCTTTGGACATCCAATAGATGCAAGTGCCTAATAGTGCTCGAGTGCTTGGTAATTGCTTGATTTTTTTTTTTTATCTTAAATAATGTTTGTTCAAGTTTTGCATTTCAATAATTGTGTGAATTTTATAATTGGTGAAATTATTTGTTTTAACACAATTTCAATGAATGGTCAATGATTGTGCTAGTCTATTAGTAATTTATATACAACAGGATCTTCAGATAGCTAAAAGGTAATAATTGAATTAGTGCTTAAGCTGCATACAGAATTTCCCGAGTATTAAAAAGTATATTACCATAATGTATATCCTTTTTAATGCTACTGGAAAAAGTGCTTCTAATTGAAATTATGAGTCATTTGAAATATGAGTAAATAGTGAATATTCTTTGAATAAACTTCAATATTTATTAGAAACTGATTTATTATTGAATATACTACTATTGAAAGCTTTAGTACTAATATGCAGAATAATTGTCACTGATATTTTAAAAATAAGACCCAAAATGATGACTCAGGTATATGAAAGATGCAATTGCTGTTAATCAGATAGATATAAAAAAACAGATTTTTAAATTTATGGTGAAAGCTTGCTTTATAATTTTCTTCAAAAGCTAACAATCATTCACTTTATAGTGATTCTAGTGATGATGAAGATGATGAGGAACTCCCTGTTGATCACCATGATGATCCACGCAAGCGAAGAAGTGAATCCCTGCCCCCAGAAATGACAGGTCATGAAGACACAGACAATCAACAGCCAACAATGTGGTTAGGCACAGAGGATGGCTTCATACATGTCTACAATTGCTCAGATACTATTAGGATCAAGAAAAATAGATTTAAGTTTCAACCTGGATCTCCAGTGCACTGTATTATGTAAGTAGATTGGATGTACTAGTTGTTAGCATTTATTTTTGAATAATACTTGCAATAGTACACATTTACCATTTTTTTCTTTGTATTATTAGAGCCTAAGTTTACACTTTTGTAATTTTATGTCAAAAATGCTGTGGTGTACTCCAAACCATGTTCAGCAAGAACTTCATTTTTAATAGATTTGTTGTACTGTTTTAAAGCTTGTGAAAATGGGTCATACCTATGTCCATAATACCAAAAAGCCTTTATGTACTGGCTAGGTCAAACCACACACACCTACATCCATCCAACTTTCATCCACACCCATTTGTCACTCCTCCCATCGTAGCATCTCAAGGATGAAAGGATGATGGACCATCCCTGTCCCCATCACATCACTTGGGCTGAAGGCAGTACAGTGAGACATCACTCCCATGGCTAGACCCCTGTTTCTTGCTCAACAGACATTCCTCTTGCATCCAGTGCTCAACCCCCCCCCCCAGACAAACAGGGGGGGGAAGCAATGCTATTTCAGGGTCACAGTAGGGGTAAAATATTGCCGGTTCCAACTTAAGGATAGTCAGGGCGATGTTGATGCAATTCAATGCACTAGCTTTGCCTATCAAGCAAAGCTAGATTAAAATAATTTGCAAATTGAATAGACAGGAGGAAAACAAAGCTATTCAGGGTCACAGTAAAGCCAAAATGTTGGAGATTTCAACTTATGAAGAGGGAAAGGGAAGGAAAATAGTGGCCTTCATCTCCGAAGTCACTTACAGTAGAAAACACAAAAACATAAAATTTAATTTCTAGTTTTGTTTACATCACATACCATTGTCTTATATTGCTATATCAACACTAATAATGAATGATTTTGAAGGCTTCATACCCAAAAAGGTGAGTAAATTCACTAGAAAAACTAATCAATATAGTATGAAAAAAAAGAAAAAAGATAAGTCTCAAGTTGGATACTCTACCATGGAACGAAGTGAAATTCTTACAGAGTTGGAAAGATTTAGAGACATAATTTCCTCATGCAAAGGTAGATTACACAATCTAGAGAATGAACTTGAGCAGGAAATGGATACAAACGTGGCTCAAAAAAATGCAGATTGATAAATAAAAGAAAAAATCTAAACATTATGGAGGAAAAAAAGGATAGGCCAACAACAAATAAGGATAGGGGAAATAGAGTAACCTTTACAAAAAATCATGGAGCATGGAAGAAGGAATAGTCAGGTTTATATATATATATATATATATATATATATATATATATATATATATATATATATATATATATATATATATATATGTATATATATATATGTATATATTAAAAAAAAGAGAGAGAGGGAGAGAGAGAGAAGCTCTTATCAGAGATGTAGACAAGTCTAGATGCATCTTACTCTTTTGATGCCAAAATGAATACAACACTTCATGGAAGTTACATATATCAAAGGCTTTTTCCCCCTTACAAGGGAGGTAGCCAAAAAACAAAGGCATAAAAACCATTCCCACCCATTCCATCCCTATCACACTCCACTCCCCTCTACCCTCTTCCCTCCCTCTTATCTTGGCACCTCCTGGATGATGGGTCATCCCTGCATCTTGTCCACTGCCCTGGGTCAGAAGCAGTGTTGCAAGACACAGCACATCCACAGCAAGGCCGCTTCATCAAATTGGTGACCCCCCTCTCCGTCCACTCGTGCAGAAAAAGGGAAAATGGGAAGAAATCCCTTCGGACTGCATCAGATTTTTCGCACACATACTCCCAACCCATTCCACCTCATGGATCACATCATCATCCATATACAACCATTTTCCATTTACCCCTGTCTTCTGTCCTCTCACGTCCTTCCTCAACAGACATTCCCCTCTTCCCCAAAGCCCCTTTTTACCCCATCCATCCATCTCATCCTAAGTCGCCCCCTCATATTCACTCCTTCCACATCTACCTTCCACACCTCTTTCTTCACTCGTTCTCTCCATGTGTCCAAACCATCCCATTACGCTTTCATCCACTCTCTCTCCCAGCTCCCTTTCCACCCCCGTTCTCCTCCTCACCTCCTTTTTTCTCACTTTATCCAGCCTAGTAACCCCTATCATACTTCTCTCTCCCTCTCTTATGTTCTATGTTTCTGCCCCATACTGTGCTGTTGGCACAATCACTCCTTCATACAATCTCCTCTTAGCATCCATTCCCAAATGTCTATTTCTCATTAGTCTTTTTAACCCCTTCGATACGATGACACTTACACAGGTGTCATGAGGAGCAAGTGGGTACGCAAGGATGCCGATGTTGGCGTCTTGATTATATATATTGTAGTTGTACATGCGTGACCCCCATACTCTGTAAACTGGCTTCATCATATTTGCTATGGTTATCAAAATTCATGGGTGAAAGAGAACGAGCAATACAGTGGTAACTTTATTTTTTATAATGCGAATATTATGACGCAATATCGCATGTCTGGCAGCTAATGCTGTCCGCGAGATTTTGGCCTGGAGTGAAGGGGTTAATCCACGAAGGCATTTACTTGCTTCTCTCAATCTACATTCTATCTCCACCCCCACTCTTCCCTTTCCTGCCACGTTTGCACCCAAGGATCTAAAACTATCCACCTCCTCCAGTTTCTCTCTCTTAATACTCACTTCTAGTCTGCTGCCACTTTCACCCCTTGTACATCTCATCACCTTACTTTTACCCACATTTATCCTCAACTTCCTTCTTACATACTCTCCCAAACTCTGTCACTAACTTCCTCAATCCCTCCTCTGACCCTGCCACAAGTGCAGTGTTGTCTACAAACAACAACTGGCTTATCCCCCACTTTTCTCCATTTTCTTTAACCATCTCCCATCCCTGACCCACCACCCTTGCATTTACCTCTCGCACCACCCCATCCATGTATAAATTGAACAGCCAAGATGACATAACACATCCCTGACAAAGTCCCACCTTTACTTCAAACCATTCACTCTCTCCATTTCTAATCCTGACACAAGCTCTACTACTTTCATAAAAACTCCTGACAGCTCCTAAAACCTTTCCTCATGTCCCATATATCTGCAATACCTCCCACAATGGCTTCCTGTCTACTCTATCATAAGCCTTTTCCAAATCCATAAAAGCCCAAAAAATATCCTTACCATTTCCTATAGCTTTCTCACATATCTGTCTTACCACAAAAATCTGATCTACGCAACCTCTACCTGTCCTAAACCCACACTGTTCCTCACCAATTACTCCCTCTGTTCCTCTCCTAATCCTCTCAGTCAAGACCCCTTCATAAGCCATCCCAACTACACTTAACAAGCTAATCCCTCTAAAACTACTACACTCACACTTGTCCCCTTTTCCCTTGTAAAGTGGAACTATACAGGCTCCTCCAGTCCTATAGTATTCTACCCTCTTATAGACAAACAATAAACAACCTCACCAGCTAGTCCACCATCATTGTATCTCCCTTTTTTAGACACTGCATGACACCAATGCAACCTGGGTGCCCTACCTGCTTTCATCATTTTAATAACTGCTTTCACCTCATCTCTCTGTATTTCTCCTCCATTTTCCTCACTCAACACACTCATTTTCTTAGTGCTTCCCACTGCAACTACCTTTCCCTCCCTATTCTCCTTCATTCTGCCATCTTCCTCTTACAGCTGTCTCTCTCATTATCATCTCTCCATCTGCACCTTTTACTTCTCGACTTAATTTGACTCCTTTTCCTCTCTTAATTTCCTTCCAAAACATCTTTTTATTACTTTCAAAATTTTCTTTCATACTCTCACATCTGCTCTCCTCTGCCTCCATTATCTTATGCTTACTTCTCTTCTCTCTTCTTTGTACCTCTCATATGATTCCCCCATCCTATTTTGTAACTAATCTGAATGCTCGTTTCATCTCCTCTACAACCTTCTTTGCTTCATCATCCCACCACTCCCTACCCTTCCTTCTATTTCCTCCCATCCTCCTTTGAAAGAGGTGTAGTAGAAAAATGCAAAGATGAACCAAAACTGTTTTACAGGTTCATAAATGGTAAATTGAAACACAGGGAAGAAATGACCAAGTTGATAGTAGAGGGTGAGGTCTTTGAAGAAACCTCAGCTCAAGCAGAAATAATGAATGAAGGTTTCCAAGTGGTCTTCACAAAAGAGCTCAACTCTTTGGAGAAAAGTGAGGGGAGCAAAAAACCAGGTTTAGCAGATATAAATGTAGAAGTGAGGGAAATGTTCAATCTCCTGGGATCATTGGATGTGACAAAAGTCTCTGGACTTGATGGGATCTCAAACTAGATACTTAAAGAAAGTAGGGAACAACTAGTGGACAAGATCCATAGTCTTGTTACATGTTTGTTAAAAGAAGGCATTGTGCCACTTAATTGGAAAAAGACAATCTTGGTGCCAATTCACAAAGGTGGAAGCAAGGACACACCACTAAATTATAGACCAGTGTCACTAACCAGCAAAATAGTGAAATTATGTGAAAGGATTGTGAAAGATCAATGGACCAAAAATCTTGTAAAGATGAACATTCTGACAGACAGACAGACAGTCAGTTTGGCTTCAGATCTGGAAGGTCATGTGTGTTGTACCTTTTAAGCTTTTACTTGAGAGTGACTGATGTATTACAAGAGAGAGAAGGGTGGGTGGACTGTGTGTATCTGGACCTAGAAAAGGCATTTGATAAAGTATCTCACAGTTGACTTATGTGGAAATTGGAGCATGTTGGAGGACTGAGAGGCAAATTACTAGAATGGATTAAGGACTTTTTGAAGGAAAGATACATGAGGACACTAGTAAAGGACAAGATGTCAAGCTGGAGGGCAGTAATGAGCAAAGTTCCACAAGGTTTGGTGCTTGCACCAATAATGTTTCTTGTCTATGTTAATGACATGATGGAAGGAACAACAAGCTATGCCAACACATTTCCAGATGATGCAAAAATCATGAGAAGAGTGAAAAATGAGGAGGACGGAAGAATATTTGCAAAAAGATCTAATGCTATTTTTGCTTGGAGCCAAGAATGGGAAATGAAGTTCAATACCAAAAAATGCAAAGTACTGGAAATGGGCAGTAGTGGCAAAAGGGCATTCTTAAACAATTCTTCGGAAAGTGAACACATTACAAAAGCAAAGGAGAAAGACTTAGGAGTCTTGATAAAAGACAACCAGTCACCTGACAGATATATCAGCAGGATTGTGGGAGAGACATGTGGATTATTGCAGAAGATTAAAGTGGCATTCCATTATGTGAAAAAAGAGATGATGAAAAACTCATTGAAGCCTTGATCCATCCAAGACTGGAATATAAGGCTGTAGTGTGATCCCCACACAGAGTGAAGGATATAAGCATAATTGAGAGAATACAAAGGAAAGCAACCAAACTGGTCCCCAGCCTGTCAGATAAACCATATGAGAAAAGACTAAAGGTACTGGGTCTACCAACTTTGAACTCCTGATTAAAGATGGGAGGGGTTTAAGAGGTCATGAAAGTAAATTAAGAAAGACTACAGGTTGAAAGGACTTGAAAAAATACAGTTTTCCATATGTGGAGTAGCTTAGGTGATATAGCCCTAGCTCAAGCAATACATGAGTTCAAATCTAAATATGATGATGGGAAATCAAAGATATAGATTAAGTTGGAACCGTACATGAATTTGAGTCTAAGCATGTTAGAAAATTAGGTAAATGCAATTAGGTACAATTAGGTAAATACACACATACCCTCACTCACTCTATCCATCCACTTTGTTCCTAGTCTTCCTATTCTACTTTCCTCATAATTTTTCTAGTGTATCCCCTCATTCTTTCCATATGCCCAAACCATCTCAGTGTACTTGTATTGTATTAATACATACATATACTAAAGGCTTTTTCCCCCTTACAAGGGAGGTAACATTAATAAATGAACTAATAAAATACTTTTAATAGGAATTTTTAGTGTTTTTTCCTTCCTTTAGCCATCTGGACAACCGTGTTTTTGCCTCACTGGCGAATGGTGACCTCATCATCTATCGGAGGGACATGTCTGGTGGCTGGAACATCCTAGAGAGACAGCTGGTTAGCATCAGCACTGCAGCTGCACCTGTCACACGAATGATGGCTGTTGCAGGAAAAATTTGGTGTGCTGCACAAAATACAGTTCGGGTCCTCAACACAACTACGTTGCAAGTAGAGGTAAGGTGGGATATGTTAATGTAGGAGGCAATATATTGTGGAATCTTACTAAGTTAATTTTTTTTCCACTGAGGTTTCTGGTTCACCTTGTTTATAAAGGAAATAGATATACATACATATACCAAATTCTTTTTCACCCATACAAGGGAGGTAGCTAAAAAACAAAGGCATAAAATCCACTCCCACCCATTCCATCCCCACATACTCCACTCCCATCCATCCCCCCCCCTCCCTATCTCTTATCTTGGCTCCTCCTGGATGACTGGTTATCCCTGTATCTTGCTCACTGCCCTAGGTCAGAAGCAGTGTCACAAAACACAGCACATCCACAGCAAGGCCGCTTCATTAAATCAGTGACCCCCCCCCCTCTCCCTCTCCACATGCAGAAATGGAGAAGACAGGGAATCCTTGCAGGCTGCATCAATCTATTTTTCATACATACTCCCTCACCCCCCATTCACCACTCACTCCCCCTCATGCATCACAGCATCATCCATACACAACCATTCTCTATTTACCCATATCTTCTGTCCTCTCCTGTCCTTCCTCAAGAGACATTCCCCTCTTCCCCAATGCCCCTTTTACCCCATCCATCTTGTCCTTGGTCACCCTCTCATGTTCACTCCTTCCACCTCTGCCTTCCACACCTCTTTTACTAATCTTACTTCATTTATTCTTTCCATGTGTCCAAACCATCTTTCATCAACCCTATCTCCCATCTCCCTTTCCACCCCTGTTCTCCTCACCTCCTTGTTTCTCACTCTATCCAGCCTAATAGCCCCATCATACTTCTCAGACACCTAATCTCAAACACATTCAAACACCTCTCTTCCTCTCTTACAGGGTGTTTGGGATAGATTTGATAATTTTTTTATCTTCTGTCATTTCAGAACCATTTGAAAGATTTAATAATGGTGAAGTGCAACAGATAGCTGATTCTGTGTACTATTAGTGGGTGTGAGAGCTAGAGAGCATGGATGACTGGAAAGCACCAGAATATTGGAAGAGAACCTGCATCATGATGATTTGCATGGGATTAAAAAATTCGGAAATCTTAGCTACAGCTCAGTGCTCCTTGAATACTGTGAAGGCTGTGAGATGTGGGCTGGAGAATTGTAACAGAGATGTGGAAGCAGTGGCTAGCAGGAAAGATCATAGCAGGCATTCTGACTCTGTTCGCACAAAAAATTCGTCGAGAAGCTGCCAAAAAAGGTATGGCAAGATCCAGGCAAGGCAATGCAGACCTTGGCAAGAGAGATGGGCGTTGAAGTGGTGACTGTGAAGAAAGCACTGAATGAGTATCTTCTCTACTCCTCATACAAGTGGTGCAAGGGCCAACTACTCACCACCAAGGCCCAAGAGAACTGCCTTACGAAAACCAAGAAACTCCTCAACTAAATTGAACACCCAGTCAAGCCGGGGATGCTCTGGTTCTTCTCATATGAGAAGAACTTCTGCCAGGACCAATTGCACAACCCGCAGAACAACAGGTGGCTAGCCTATAGTCCTGCACTTCATGAATACCAAGTTCCCTCAAACTGTGATGATCTTTGGATGTGTTTCCAGTGAAGGCCACATCATGCCGTCTTATATCTTTAAAGAGGGACTCAGACTCGTCAAGCACTGGGTGGAGAGGGTGGCTGTGGGAAGACCATATGTGTGGCTGCAGGACTCAGCTCCGTGTCACACCTCTGGGAAAACCCAGAAGTGGCTGTTTGAGAACTTCTACGACTTCACCAGTCCCTACATCTGGCCCCCCAACTCGCCTGATTGCAACCCCATGGACTATTATGTGTAGGGAGCAGTTGAAAAAGACACCAATCATACCACCTGCAACATCAAGAAATGAAGCAATTGAAAAAAAAGAGAGAAGAGAGACTGAAAAGAATGAGTTTTTTGGGAGAGACTAGACCTGAGGCTGAGAAAATGTTATATCAAAAATAAAAGGAAATGTAATAAACAAAAAAGGAGTAGAAAGGAAAAAAAACAAATAATGTAAACCAACATAGATGGCATGATTTCAGGACTAAACAAATTAAATGACTACCTGGCAGTAGAGAAACCAGACATAATGGGAATTGTGGAGATGAAATTAAAAGGTCCACTACCACCTAATACTGTGGGAGAAGGTTTGTACAACCATTGGGTGAAAAATAGAAAGGAGAAACAGGGTGGAGTCATGTTTTTGACTAAGGCTTAAATGTGACAAAAGATAACAGAAGGAAAAAACAATGTGGAATTGATTATGATAGAAGTTGAAACAGAGACATGAAAAGTAGAAAATTTGTAGTAATATTCTTAGACCATGATCATTCCAAAATGTTGGAAGACACAAAGCATGCATTAATTGAATTACTGAAAGAAGGAGGAAACATAGTAATTATGGGTGATTTTAATTCAAAAGAAATATGTTGGGAAGAAATGACAATGAAAAGTGGAGAAGACCTTTGGGGAAATATACTACTGGATATGACCATTGAATACACAATAACTCAATGGGTAAAGTAAAATACTAGGTATAGAAACAATGAAGAACCATTGAGACTAAATTTAATATCTATGTCAGAGCCTGAAATTATGGATAAAATGGAATACAAGATACCAGTTGAGAAGAGTGACCACATACTAATAGAGTTCAAATTAAAAGAACAAATTGATTTGAGAAGAAATGAGAAACATAGAAAAGGAAGACTAATGTACAACAAAATGGATTTTGAGAAACTAAGAAAATTCTTACAAAATGTAAATTGGGAAAACTTCTTAAATGAAGAAACAAAGATGGAAGAGAAATTGAACATATTAAAAGAAATTTATAAAAAGGGAATAGACAAATACATACCAAAGCAGAAGCAAGAAAGGGTATACATTAAGTGCTGTTACAACAAAAAATGTAGTGAGGCTAAAGATAAAAGAGACAAAGCTTGGAAAAGATAGAAAAAAGTGGCAAATATATATCAAACTAAGAAATTAATACAGTATGCAAAAATATGCAGGGAAGAAAAGAGAAACTATGAAAAAGACATAATAAACAAATGCAAGAACCAACGTAAACTGTTCTACAGCTATGTGAATGGTAAACTAAAAGATAAACAAGAAATAGTGAAACTGTGTCAAGGGAATAATGAATATATAGATGTAGAAATGGTTGAAATTATGAGCAAACATTTTAAATCTGTATTCACAATTGAAAGTACACAAAATTGGGATGAAGGAAAGATCCCCCCCAATGAAGGAAATACATACATACATATACCAAGGCTTTTTCCCCCTTACAAGGGAGGTACCCAAAAAGGAAAAGGCATAAAATCATCCCTAAATACACTCCACACCCCTCTACCCTCCCTCTCATCTCAGCATCTCCTGGATAACAGGTCATCCCTGCACCTTGTCCACTGCAAGACACAGCACATCCACAATAAGGCCACTTCATGAAATTGGTGACCCCCCCTCTCCGTCCCCCTATGCATAAAAGGAGAAGACGGGGAGAAATCCCTTCGGGCTGCGTCAAAATTTGCTCACACATACTACCTCACCCCCCATCCCCCCGCTCATTCCACCTCATGCATGAAGGAAATAACTGTGACAAAAAGAAATAAGGGACCAAATGAATATAATAAACTTTGATGTCAGAAAATCACATAGTCTGGATGGAATTGCAAATTGGATATTAGAATGTACAGCATAGATGAACTAACAGACAAAATGTATAAGATAATTAATTACTCACTCAAAGAAGGAAAAGTACCACAAGATTGGAAAACCCAACAAACTATAGATTGGTCTCCCTTACAAGCACAATAGCAAAAAATATGTGAAAAAGTTATCAAAAGTAGATGGATTAAACATCTGGAAGAAAATAATATACTGAATCCAAAACAATTTGATTTTAGACATGGAAGATCATGCGCCACTAACTTGATTTGCTTTTACTTGAGGCTAATAGAGATAATGCAAGAAGGGACGGATGGGCTGATTGTGCTCTCCTAGATTTACAGAAAGCATCTGATAAAGTACCACACAAAAAGTTACTAAGAAAAATCTGAATAATAGGTGGTGTACAAGGAAAGGTATTGAAATGGATGGAAGATTTCTTGAACAGGAGAAAAATGAGGGTAGTACTTAGAAACAAAACTCAACTTGGGAAGAAATGATAAGTGGAGTCCCACAAGGTTCTGTATTATCTCCGATAATGTTTGCCATATATATAAATGACATGGATGAAGGTGTGGAATGTTATATGAACTTCTTTGCCGATAAAGTCTGGGAATGGAGTCAAAAGTGGGAAGTGAACTTACATCAAGAAATATAGTATAATGGAGTTTGGAAAAAGTAAAAATAGAAAATCAGGGCAATATAAAATTGGTACAAAGGAAGTAAAAATGGTTAGCATGGAAAAGGACCTAGGAGTAATTATCATGAAAGACATGTCACCAGACAAGCATATCAACAAAAATAGCCAGAGAAACCTTCAATTTACTAAGATCAATGAAAGTGGATGAGGAAATGGTTAAGAAAATATTAGTCATGCTGATAAGACCAATATTGGAGTACACTGCGACACTAAGGACACCCAGTACAGAAAAAGAATATAAAAAGATTAGAAAGAATCCAAAGAGCAATGACAAAGATAGCACCAACACTCTCCAAATTGACATATGAACAAAGATTGTCCAAACTGGAACTACCAACCCTGGAATAAAGGAGAGAAAGAAGAGATCTACTGGTCATTTACAGAATTATGATAGGGATGGAAGTCCTCAACAGAGAAGATTTATTAAAGTGGGATAAAGGAAAAACAAGAGGACATGAAAAGAAACTCAAAAAGGATAGTTATAGAAGAGATCTGAAAAAGAATAGTTTCCCACACAGAGTGGTAGATATCTGGAACAAACTGGATGAGGCAACAGTGTGTGCAAAAACTATACAAGAATTTAAGAACAAACTAGATGCTGAAAGATACAAAGATGGGTCACTTTGAACATAGCTCTCTTCCCATATAATACAACTAGGTAAAATACCAAGGATGAACTGATTGCCAGGATCAAACTGGTGTTCAGGTGTCTCTCGAAGGACACTGAAGGCCGTGTGCTGCAGGTTCAGGCCCTGCTTTGAGGCTGTGATGGAGGCTCAGGATGACTTCTTTGAGTGAGCTGTATTTGGCAAAAGATCCTCTAAGAGATGCACTTTCAATTTTGAGAATACATAAATTTTAGGCCAAGATGTGTTTTTCCTTTCTGAAAAAGAGTCAAATTTTTCCAAACACCCTCTTTGTTCCATGTTTCTGTCCCAAGGCACTTACCTCCACCTCCACTCCTCCCTTTCCTGCTACATTTGCACTCAAGTCTCTCTCCCTTAATACTCACTTCCAGTCTGCTGCCACTTTCTCCCATTGTATATCTCGTCACCCTACTTTCACCCACATTTATCTTCAACTTCCTTCTTTTGCACACCTTTCCAAACTCTGACATTAATTTCCTCAATCCCTCCTCTGATCCTGCTACAAGCACAGTGTCGTCAGCAAACAACTGGTTTATCTCCCACTTTTCTCCATTTTTTTAACCATCTCCAATCCACTACCCATTAGTCTTGTAGTTATCTCTCACACCACCCCCATCTGTGTATAAATTGAAAAGCCAAGGGAATGTAACGCATCCCTGATGAAGTCCCACCTTTACCTCAAACCACTCATTCTCTCCATTTCTGATTCTAACACAAGCTCTACTACTCTCATAAAAACTCTTGACTGCTCTTAAAAGCTTTGCTCCTATCCCATATATCTGCAATACCTCCCACAGTGCCTTCCTATCTACCCTGTCATATGCCTTTTACAAATCCATAAGAGCCCAAAAAACATCCTTACCTTTGCCTATAGCTTTCTTACCACAAAAATCTGATCCACACAACCTTTACCTGTCCTAAACCCACACTGTTCCTCACCAATTACTCCCCCTTTTTCTCTCATAATCCTCTTGATCAAGACCCTCCCATAAGCCTTCCCAACTACACTTAACAAACTGATCCCTCTGAAACAACTACACTCACACTTGTCCCCTTTTCCTCCAGCACTCTACCCTCTCTTAAACAAACATTAGATAACCTCACCAGCCAGTTCACCATCACTGTACCTCCTTTTTTTTAGAGGTGCCTCGCCTGCTCTCATCATCTTAACAACTGCCTTCACCTCATCTTTCCTTATTTCTCTTCCATTTTTCTTACTCATCACCCTCATTTTCTTAGTGCTTCCCACTGCAACTACCTTTGCATCCCTATCCTCCTTCATATTTGACAACTCCCTCTGCCCATCTCCCTCTTATTGCCTTGTCTTCCATTATTATCTCTCCATCTGCACCTTTTACCTTTTCTTCTGTACTTGATTCACCTCCTCTTTCTCTCTTAATTTCTTTCCAAAACATCTTTTTATTACTTTCAAAATTTTCTGTCATGCTCTTACCCCATTTCACATCTATCCCCTTTGCCTCCTTTATTTTATGCTTTACTTCTCTTTTCTTTGTACCTCTCATGATTCCCTTGTCCTGTATTGTAACCAATATATGAAAGCTCATTTCTTCTCTTCTACAACCTTCTTTCCTTTCTCGTTCCACCACTCACCACCCTTCCTTCTATTTCCTCCCATCCTACTTGTTCCACACACCATCTTTGTACACCTTGAACCATCCCCATTCCTCCTCCACTCCTAGTTCTACTTTATCCTTCACTCCATCCTGCTCCTCTCTCAGCTTCTTGTACTCCTATTCTTTCTCATTTAAGCAGTTCACTCTGAGCACCTCCCTACTTTTTGTCATTTTCCTCTTTCTCCACCTATTTTTCACTCTCAATTTAGCTTTCACCAAAAAATGATCACTCTCCCCTTAGAGCATGCTTAAGTCAAGCATAAGTACACTCTCCCATGTGTACTTATGCTTGACTATCTTCCTAAACACTGTATTTGCTATGATAAACTCTCTAGACACATCTTCACCATCAACTCTCCACTACAATTTTTTCCTGAAACTCCACACTTACCCTAGCATGAAAGTCTCAAAGGGATTGCTTTGTAAAATCTGAAGTGGTAGGTAGGTAGGTATATGAACTTCAGCTGTCAAGCCCTACTGTGGAGGGGCTGTGTGTTGTTCCATTTTTACTAATCTGAAGAGTGGGTGGGGGACAAATTTATTTATCTAATTGTACTTACCTAGTGGAAACGTGGAACATAAGAGAAGAAGAGAGAAGGAGTTTGAATGTGTTTGAGATGAGGTGTCTGAGAAGTATGGTGGGGGTTACTAGGCTGGATAGAGTGAGAAATGAGGAAGTGAGGAGGAGAACAGGGGTGAAGAAGGATTTGGGAGATAGGGTTGATGAAAGAATATTAGGATGGTTTGGACACATGGAAAGAATGAGTGAAGAAAGACTAGTAAAAGAGGTATGGAAGGCAGATGTGGAGGGAGTGAACATGAGGGGACGTCCTAGGATGAGGTGGATGGATGGGGTGAAGGGGGCTTTGGGGAAGAGGGGAATGTCTGTTGAGGAAGGAAGGGAGAGGACGGAAGACAGAGGTGAGTGGAGAATGGTTGTATATGGATGATGTGATTGCATGAGGAGGAATGGGCAGGGGGGTGGGGGGTGGGGTAGTATGTGTGAGTAAATTTTGACGCAGCCCGAAGGGATTTCTCCCCGTCCTCTCCTTATATGCAAGGGGGGACGGAGAGGGGGGGTCGCCGATTGAATGAAGCGGCCTTGCTGTGGATGTGCTGTGTCTTGTGACACTGCTTCTGACCCAGGGCGGTGGGCAGGGTGCAGGGATGACCCGTCATCCAGGAGGTGCTCAGATGAGAGGGAGGGTGGGAGGGGTGTGGAGTGTATTTAGGGATGAAATGGGTGGGAGTGTTTTTATGCCTTTCCCTTTTTGGCTACCTCCCTTGGAAGGGGGAAAAAGCCTTGGTATATGTATGTATGTACTTACCTAGTTGTATTTTATGGGAAGGGGAGCCATGTTCGTGGTGTCCCACCTTTGTATCTCTCAGTGCCTAGTTTGCTCTTATGTTCATGAATGGTTTTTGCACACACTATTTTTTTGTCTAGTTTGTTCCAAGTGTCCACCATTCTATTTGGAAAACTGTTCTTGGTTTCTCTTGTCCCAACTTAACAAGTCCTTTCTATTGAGTATTTCTGTGCCCTTCATGATTCTATAAATGGTCAATAGGTGGCCTCTCTCTTCTTTGCTCCAGAGTCGGTAACTCCAATTTAGCCAGTCTCTCCTCATATGACAAGTTTGAAAGTGCAGGAGCCATTTTTGTGGCTGCTTTCTGGATTCTTTCAATTTTCTGTATAGAGATAGCTGGAGAAGAATACTTAGGGTGTTATCACACTGGGCTGTTTTTCTTCCAACCCCTAATTAATTGGCAGTACTGCCCACCTCCAGAAAATTTGATATGCAGGAGGAAAATTATTTTTCTCAAGCATATTAGTATGAAGGAGTGATTGTGCCAACAGCACTGTATGGGGCAGAAACATGGAACATAAGAGAAGAAGAGAGAAGGAGTTTGAATGTGTTTGAGATGAGGTGTCTGAGAAGTATGATGGGGGTTACTAGGCTAGATAGAGTGAGAAATGAGGAGGTGAGGAGGAGAACAGGGGTGGAAAAGGAGCTGGGAGATAGGGTTGATGAAAGAATTTTAGGATGGTTTGGACACATGGAAAGAATGAGTGAAGAAAGACTAGTAAAAGAGGTGTGGAAGGCAGATGTGGAGGGAGTGAACATGAGAGGACGTCCTAGGATGAGGTGGATGGATGGGGTGAAGGGGGCTTTGGGGAAGAGGGGAATGTCTGTTGAGGAAGGACGGGAGAGGACAGAAGACAGGGGTGAATGGAGAATGGTTGTATATGGATGATGTTGTGATTGCATGAGGTGGAATGGGCGGGTGGATGGGGGGTGAGGTAGTATGTGTGAGCAAAATTTGACGCAACCCAAAGGGATTTCTCCCCGTCCTCTCATTTTATGCAATGGGGGGACGGAGAGGGGGGGTCGCCGATTTAATGAAGCGGCCTTGCTGTGACTTGCGACACTGCTTCTAACCCAGGGCAGTGGACAAGGTGCAGGAATGACCCGTCATTCAGGAGGTGCTAAGATAAGAGGGAGGATGGAGGGGAGTGGAGTGTATTCAGGGATGGAATGGGTGGGAATGATTTTGTGCCTTTTCCTTTTTGGCTACCCCCCTTGTAAGGGGGAAAAAGCCTTGGTATATGTATGTATGTATGTATGTATATTAGATTCCTTCCAGAAAGCTGTGGGCTGCAAACCTGCTCCAACAGTTGGAGAAAAATAGCCCATTGTGATAATGCCTTCAGGAGAGGGGTGCACTAGGGATGAACCAGCAGTAATGTTGGGAAAGTAATGAGATGCAGTCTTCAGACAGTTGAAGTGAGGAGTGATTACATTACATTACATATACCAAAGGCTCTTTTCCCCCTTACATGGGAGGTAGCTAAAAAGAAAAAGGCACAGAAAGCACTCCCACCCATTCCATCCCCTACATACTCCACTCCCCTCCATCCTCTTCCCTCCCTCACATCTTGGCAGCTTCTGGATGATGGGTCATCCCTGCATCCTATCCACTGCCCTGGGTCAGAAGCAGTGTCACAAGACACAGCACAACCACAGCAAGGCTGCTTCATTAATTCGGTGACCCCCCCCTCTCCGTCCCTTCATGCAGAAAAGGAGAAGACGGGGAGAAATCCCTTTGGGCTGTGTCAATTTATTTCTCATACATACTCATCCCCCATCCCTCTTGGCATAAGAGGAGTGATAGGAATGAAAATTTTCCCCTTTCATATCTAGCTTTTTCTTTTTGCAGGAAATGGCTGATCAGATGCAAAAAATATATAGACATTTCTTGCTTATTCATAAAATTTTGTTCTCTTTGCAGCACACCCTAGTAGTAGCTGGTGAAGCAAGCCGTGGGGTTTCGTGTATGGTGTCAGCTGGTCATGGTGTCTGGATTGCAGTTCATAACTCGGCTAATGTGAGATTATTCCATGCTGCAACCTATGAATGCTTATGTGACATCAATGCTGCTCCTGCTGTTACAAAGATGCTGGCAGGTAGGGAATTCAAATTTTACCAGGTTGCCATAGAGGGATGTTCTCACAAAATCCATAAATTATTTTTAAGTGGATAAAGATGGGTTCCAATAAGATGGGAGTAGTGGATATAAATAAGTTCAGGCTGTTAGACCCTGCAGACATACTAGTGTGGCTCTTTTCAGGTGTGGGAGGGTTTTCTCTGTGGGACTTGTATTGCCCTTGACCAGAGTGGTATGGCAAGATACAGGGATGACTCTTCATCTATAAGGGGCATTGAGTTTTTATATATGTAGTGCATATATTTGTTTTAACTAAACCAACCCCCGTATATATATATATATATATATATCTATATATAATATATATATATATATATATATATATATATATATATATATATATATATGATACATATATATGATATATATATGTATATATATATATATGTATATATATATGTATATATATGTATATATATGTATATGTGTATATATATGTATATATATATATGTATATATATATATATATATATATATGTATATATATATGTATATATATATATATATGTATATATATATATATGTGTGTATATATATATATGTATATATATATATATATATATTTATATATATATATATATATATATATATATATGTATATATATATATATATATATATCTATATATATATATGTGAAAAAAGATCACAACACCACGTGATCCAAAAGATTGCTGATAACCAGAGGGAAAAATGGAAAAGAAAACTAGAATTCCCAAGCGCTTTCGTGATATTTCACATCTTCAGGGGATTACAACAAAGAAAATTGTCACATAGGTATATAAGAGGTAATACAATAAACTGGGAAAGGAACGGACATAACACATGGAGAAAATGTCACAAACATTGAACACTTACAATTAAATAATTTTTGTAATGATTTGATTTGATTACAAATTTTGTCAATGATGAAATTATCTAATTTAAACATACCATAGCTAATATTAATATTAGATCCTTCAGAATTTTTTATCATGCAACTTTCAATGATATTTCTTTTGGCAAATGAATCAATTTATGATAGAAGAGGCATTGGTAAAAACGATATGACGATCGAAATCTCTCATATGGATAAACAGCGCACTAGATTCTTGTGCTGTTTTTACACTGTACTTGTGTTGCTTGACCCTAGTTGCGAGTTCTTTGCCTGTTTGTCCAAGATAATACCTTTCACAATCTCTGCAAGGGATCCTGTATATTTTAAGAAGTTAATAATCAAAAATTCACCTAATGTTTATATATATATATATGCATTATATATATATATATATATGTATGTATAGATATATATATGTATGTATAGATATATATGTATATATAGATATATGTGTGTGTATATATATATATATATATGTATATATATATATATATATATATATATGTATATATATATATTATATATATATATATAATGTGTGTGTGTATATATATACATATATAGTCTTGATTATATCGATCGATAAAAGCGGTGACTATATTTTATGATAAGTTCCGTACTGAAAATACATATTATACCTAATGCCATCGTAAGTCGACGTTTACCTGTATATATAGATATATATAAATATATGTATATATGTATATATTGACTAGATAAACACCATATGAGGACGGAGCCTTTATTTGTACAACGTTTCGCTTATTACAGCTTTTTCAAGTACAAGTTGAGATACAAATGCTTGAGATTAAATAATGGGAAAGGAGGGAAAGGGGAGAGAAAATGGGGGGGGAAGGAAGAGGAGGAGGAGGAGGAGGAGGAGGGTGGGGGGATTGGACCCCTCCTCCTCCTCCTCCTCCTCCTCCTCTTCCTTCCCCCCCCCTTTTTGTAACACCGTTCCCTCCTTTCCCATTATTTAATCTCAAGCATTTGTATCTCAACTTGTACTTGAAAAAGCTGTAATAAGCGAAACGTTGTACAAATAAAGGCTCCGTCCTCATATGGTGTTTATCTAGTCAATCTTGTCGGCAGTCTGCCACTTTTAAGCATATGTATATATATATATATATATATGTATATATGCAAAGAAATCACAAAACACACGTGATAAAATATATTTTTGCAGAAACCACCGGGAAATTGAAAAAACAGATCCCGAACGTTTTCGTCTAAATAGACGAAAACGTTCGGTATCTGTTTTTTCAATTTCCCGGTGGTTTCTGCAAAAATATGTATACATGTATATATATATATATATATATATATGTATATATGTATATTGGACATGTTGGTGAGCAACTGGTGGTGATATATGTATATATATATATATGTACAGTGGCCGCGAAAAGTCTGGGCGCGTAACAAATGTAAACACTTGTGACATTTAAATAATCATTTAAAGACCTATAAATGGCTTATTACATACCTTATTTACCAAGCAATTTTCCTTTAAGTTTTATGACCTCCAAACGTGCCGGGATGCATCTTGCCAGGTTTTGTACGTGTTGAGGAATAATATTATCCCAAATATCCTGTATTTCTGTTTTTAGCTTAGCTGTTTTTTAATTATATGCCATATGTGCTCAATGGGATTTAGGTCTGGAGAATTTCCAGGCCATTTTTTGAAGTAATGAACACCACAGTCTTCTAACCATTGGGTAACAGACCGAGCTGTGTGAGCAGGAGCTCCGTCCTGCATAAACCAACTAGCATTGCACTTTTCAAAACTTTCAGGCAGGCTATCACGCAATAACTCGAAATAAGTGTGCTGATTTACACTCTCATTTTGTGCAAGAAACACTAAATTGCCAACTTCACCAAATGCAAAGCATCCCCACACCATAACACTTGCAGCATGTTTCACCACTTTAGCTGTATAGCGAGGGTCATTAGGGTCAGACCCCCTGGGGCGCCTCACATGCTTCGACCTGCAGCCCGACGACACCACAAACGTTGACTCATCACTCCACAATACTCGTTCCCAGTCTTCTAAGGACCAGTCCTTATATTTCTTGCAAAATGCTATGTGATCACGTATGTTTTTTGCACTTAGGAGGGGAAGAACTTTAGCACAGCAACTACAGTATTGTAAATCTTTGGCTAAATGATCAGAAATACATCTTACAGACACATCATGCAGCAGTGCAGGGTTATTTTCTTTCAGTTTTCGAGCTGTGAGCGTTGGATCTTTATCTAACTGCCTCCTAATAACCGTAGAAGTACGATTTGATATCTTCCTTGGCCGACCAGAGCGATGCTTTGGAGTAGGAATGATGTTACTTCCTTCGTCTCGAAATTTCTTGGTCTACTTTTGCACTTGACGCACTCCAATTCCCACATGAGTAGCAATATCTTTACACTTATAACCCTCCTTATAGAGGGTTATGATTGTAACAACTGTGTCTCTTCCCAGCTCTTTACCACTTCCCATTACGGAGATATCAAGGCACAAAAACAGAGACCACCGCAAAAAAAGATTACTCCCCATGAGAGATGTTTAGAAACTGACTCCACGTGACATCGAGTGCGCCTAAACAGAGTTGCTAAGTAGTGCGTATTGTCTCGGCTAAATACGGGTTCAAACGCTAGCATTGAAAAATAACGAAAAGTTTGGGTGGAAAGTTGTATTTTTCGCATGTTTTGAGTTTAGCTGAAAGTTGGGGAGCCTATAATTTTGCGCCCAAACTTTTCGCGGCCACTGTATATATATGTGTATATATGTATATATATATAATGTATATGTATATATATGTATATGTATATATATGTATATGTATATATATGTATATGTACATATATGTATTTTACCTAGTTGTATTTACCTAGTTGTATTTTGCGGGAAGGGGAGCTATGCTCGTGTTGTCCCGCCTTTGTATCTTGCAGTGTCTAGTTTGTTTTTAAACTCATGAATGGTTTTTGCGCATACTATTTCATTGTCCAGTTTGTTCCAAGTGTCCAAAACTCTATGAGGAAAACTGTTTTTCTTCAGTTCTCTTCTATAGCTATGTTTTTTTATTTTCTTTCCATGTCCTCTTGTGTTTCTTTTGTCCCAGTTAAGTAAGTTCTCACTATCGAGTACCTCTGTGCCTTTCATGATTCTGTAGATGGTCAATAGGTCACCTCTCTCTCTTCTTTGCTCCAGTGTCGGTAACTCCAGTTTAGCCAATCTCTCTTCGTATGATAGGTTTGCAAGTGCAGGTGCCATTTTTGTAGCTGCTCTTTGGATTCTTTCTATTTTCTTTATATTCTTTTTGGTATATGTATATATATATATGTATATATATATATGTATATATATATATATATATGTATATAATGTGTATATATATATGTATATGTGTATATATATATATACAGTATATATATTATGTATATATATATATACATATATATATATATTTATATATATATGTATATATGATTTATATATATATATATATATATATATATATATATATATTAATAAAGGAGGGGAGCAGGTTCTCATTAATACATGTGGAGTTAAAAATGACAGCATTGTTGTAGTTGTTAATTTTTTTCTTCGTATTTTGATTTTCCTGATTAGAGATTTTCCATTAACCGGGTGGATTGAAACTAGGTCTCTATATTCTTCCATTTGTTCTATTTGAAATCAACGTTTCGTCTTGAAAAAGACATTATCAAGGTATAACTGAAATAACAAAAATTACATGGTAACAGTAAAGGTACAAGACAATATCAAGATATAACAGAAATAACAAAAATTACATGGTAACAGTAATGGCGAAAAAAAAATAATAAAATGACAATTTTGTGAAAATAAATACGAAGACTTACATTTAAAAGGAAGAGAGAAAGAAGGGAGAGTGACAATGTCGAAGATGACCGATGTATATATATATATGTATATATATATATATATATATATATATATATATGTATATATGTATATATATATATATATATGTATATATATATATATATATGTATATATATATATATATATGTATAATATATATATTATATGTATATATATATGTACAGACGCTCCTCAACTTATATTTTAGTTACGTTCCAAACGGCCGAACGTAAGTTGAAAATGAATGTAAGTTGTTACTGTACTATACACTGGTAAATTCTATTACTGTATCTTATAAAACACCCCTAAATCATTAATTATACACATAACATTGTAAAATAATAACATTAATTTCAAATAAATTAAATTCAAGCAACATAAATTGAGATGGTGGAAGAGGAGGGGGAGGATAAGGATGAGGATGAGGCAAGGCACGTTCAGTCTGTCATTTGTGCCATGTAAACAAGAGATGCAGCGTCATGCATAAATATCGTTTGAACTACGAAGAGCTCGCTATGCTAAAAAATTCACTCAAATTTTTTTTCTACAATTTTTTATTAGTCAGTTCAAATGTAGAATCGAAAAAACGTAAAACGAATGACCGTAAGTAGAGGAGCGTCTGTATATATGTATATATATATATATATATGTATATGTATATATATATATATATGTATATGTAAATTTATATGTATGTATATATATGTATATATATATATATATATGTATATGTAAATTTATATGCATGTATATATATATATATATATATATATATATATATGTATATATATATATATATGTATATATGTATGTATATGCAAAATAACCACAGGAGAAAGGAAACTTGTAGACAGTAAGTACATACATATACCAAGGCTTTTTTCCCCATTACCAGGGGGGTAGCCAAAAAGGACAAGGCACAAAAACATTCCCACCCATTTCATCCCCGAAGAGACTCCACACCCCTCCACCCTCCCTCCCATCTTAGCACCTCCTAGATGACGGGTCATCCCTGCACCCTGTCCACTGCCCTGGGTCAGAAGCAGTGACGCAGGACACAGCACATCCACAGCAAGGCCGCTTCATTAAATCGGCGACCCCCCCCTCTCCGTCCCCCCATATAAAGGAGAGGACGGGGAGAAATCCCTTCGGGCTGCGTCAAAATTTTTGCTCACACACACTACCTCACCCCCATTCCCCCGTCCAATCCACCTCATGCATCACAACTTTTTCCATAAACAACCATTCTCCATTCACCCCTGTCTTCTGTCCCCGCTCGTCCTTCCTCAACTGACATTCCCCTCTTCCCCAAAGCCCCCTTCACCCCATCCATCCATCTCATCCTAGGACGTCCCCTCCACATCTGCCTTCCATACCTCCTTTACTAGTCTTTCTTCACTCATTCTTTCCATGTGTCCAAACCATCCTAATACTCTTTCATCCACCCTATCTCCCAGCTCCCTTTCCACCCCTGTTCTCCTCCTCACTTCCTCATTTCTCACTCTATCTAGCCTAGTAACCTCCATCATACTTCTCAGACACTTCATCTCAAACACATTCAAGTTCCTTCTCTCTTCCTCTCTCATGTTCCATGTTTCTGCTCCATACAGTGCTGTTGGCACAATCACTCCTTCATACAGTCTCCTCTTAGCATCCATTCCCAGATTCCTATTCCTCATTACACTTTTTAAACCACCAAGTCATTTACTCGCTTCTCTCAATCTACATTCTACCTCCACCTTCACTCCACCCTTTCCTGCCACATTTGCACCCAAATATCTAAAACTATCCACTTCCTCCAGTTGCTCTCCCTTAATGCTCATTTCCAGATTACTGCCACTTTCACCCCTTGTACATCTCATCACCTTACTTTTACCCACATTTATCTTCAGCTTTCTTCTATCACACACTCTCCCAAACTCTGTCACCAGCTTCCTCAATCCCTCCTCCGATCCTGCCACAAGCTCAGTGTCGTCCGCAAACAACAGCTTGCTCACCTCCCACTTTTCTCCATTTTCCTTAACCATCTCCAATCCCTGACCCACTACCCTTGCATTTACCTCTCGCACCACCCCATCCATGTATAAGTTGAACAGCCAGGGTGATATAACGCATCCCTGACGAAGTCCCACCTTTACCTCAAACCACTCACTCTCTCCATTTCTAATCCTGACACAAACTCTACTACTCTCATAAAAACTCTTGACAGCTCCCAAAAGCTTTCCTCCTATCCCGTATATCCGCATAACCTCCCACAGTGCCTTTCTGTCTACCCTGTCGTAAGCCTTTTCCAGATCCATAAAGGCCCAGAAAACATCCTTCCCCTTTCCTATAGCTTTCTCACATATCTGTCTTACCACAAAAATCTGATCTACACAACCTCTACCTGTCCTAAACCCACACTGTTCCTCACCAATTACTCCCTCTGTTCCTCTCCTAATCCTCTCAATCAAGATCCTCCCATAAGCCTTCCCAACTACACTTAACAAGCTAATCCCTCTGAAACTACTACATTCACACTTGTCCCCCTTTCCCTTGTAAAGTGGAACTATACAGGCACTCCTCCAGTCCTCTGGCACTCTACCTTCTCTCCAGCAAACATTGAATAACCTCATCAACCAGTCCACCATCACTATACCTCCTTTTTTAAGACATTCTGCATGGCATCCATCCAGACCAGGTGCCTTACCTGCTTTCATCATCTTAACTGCTGCCTTCACTTCATCCTTCCTTATTTCTCCTCCATTTTCCTCACTCATCACTCTCATTTTTTTTAGCATTTCCCACTGCAGCTATCTTTCCCTCCCTATCCTCCTTCACATTAAGCAACTCCCTAAAATATTCTGCCCATCTTCCCCTTACTGCCTTCTCCTCCATTATCATCTCTCCATCTGCACCTTTTACCTTTTCTTCTCTACTTGATTCGCCTCCTCTTCTCTTAATTTCTTTCCAAAACATCTTTTTATTACTTTCAAAATTTTCTGTCATACTCTTACCCCATTTTACATCTGCTCTCCTCTTTGCCTCCTTTACCTTTTTCTTTACTTCTCTTTTCTTTTCCCTGTACTTCTCATATGACTCCCTCGTCCTACTTTGTAACCAATCTGTGAAAGGTCGCTTCTTCTCTTCTACAACCTTCTTTGTTTCCTCATCCCACCATTCACTACCCTTCCTTCTATTTCCTCCTGACCTTCTTGTTCCACACACCATCCTTGCACACTTTAAGACTCCCTCCTTGAACCATCCCCATTCCTCCTCCACACCTACCTCCACTCTATCCTTCACTCCCTCCCACTCCTCCTTCAGCTTCCTCTTGTACTCCTTCTCCTTTTCCTCTTCGTTTAGAGAGTTCACTCTAAGCACCTCCCTACCTTTTGTCCCTTTCCTCTTCCTCCATCTGTCCTCCACTCTCAACTTACCTTCCACCAGAAAATGATCTGATATTCCCCCACCCTCTCCCCTTAGCACATGTACATCCCTAACTCTTCCTATCATAATCCCATTTACCACTACATAGTCCATTAAAGCTCTATCTACCACCTTTCCCTCCACCACCCTCTCCCATGTGTACTTATGCTTGACTTTCTTCCGAAACACTGTATTTGCTATCATCAACTCTCTTTCTAGACACATTTCCACCATCAACTCTCCACTACGATTCTTTCCTGGAACACCACATTTCCCAACCACTCCATCAATTGGCTCCTTTCCTACCCTAGCATTAAGGTCTCCCAGTGCTATTACATTTACACTTCTCCCTAAACTCTCTATGCACTCATTTAAATCTATCCAAAAGGCCTCCCTTTTCCTCTACATTCTTCTCACTGCCAGGCCCATATGCACTTACAAAAATCCACATCTCCTTTCCCAGGGTCTATATGGGGTGCCCCTATGGACCAGAGCCACACATCATTTTGTCTATGATAGAGGAAAACTCTGTTCATAGAAAAATGATGATACTTTTATACTATGACTGTCCCTCCGTTATGCTGTCCCCCAACCCTTGTTGCCATACTGTACCATTTCTGTGAGTATTTTATTTTTCTATGGTGGGGGAATTCCCTGTGGTGGGGGAAAAGAATACTGCCACCAAGTATTCCCACTTGGATCGTAAGAGGCGAGAAAAAAGGGACGGGGATTGGGACTAGGCACATTCCTAGAAAAATAGGCAGAGGCATAAGAGGGGCTGGAGGGCCTCGGTCCAGCACCCTAAGGTTTGGGTCTTTTAATGTGCGTGGATGTGGTACAGATGAGAGTAAAAGGGAAGAGATAGGTAGTATGTTTGTGAGATGAAAGATGGATGTGTTGGCTTTGAGTGAAACTAAGCTGAAAGGGAAGGGCGATTGTAAGTTTGGGAGTGTAAGTGGGAGGTTATCAGGAGTGAAGAGAGGGCGAGGGAGGGAAGGGGTGGCTATACTAGTAAGTGAAGAGATAGGTAAACGTGTAGTGGAGTGGAAGGAGGTTTCCTCAAGGATAATGTGGATGAAGGTGAAACTGGGAAAGACAGTAAGTACTTTCATATATTACATCTTCAGACTGTAATATACGAAAGTACTTACTGTCTACAAGTTTCCTTTCTCCTGTGGTTACTTTGCATTTTTGTATCACGGTGATGTGATTGCTTGCATATATATATATATATATATATATATATATATATATATGTGTGTGTGTGTAATTATATATGTATATATGTGTGTATATATATATATTTATATATATATAATATAAATATACATATACATATATATATATATATATATATATATATATATATATATATATATATATATGTATGTGTGTGTGTATGTATGTATATAGCTATAGCCCTTTTCAGGAAGGTACTTTCCTGAAGAGGGCTCTAGCTATTAGCCAAAATATAGAAGTTATACTTTCTGTTAAGTTTCCTTTTATTCCGACTGTGGGTTCTTCGTGATCATATATATATATATATTACTGTATATTACTCATGTGGACCTCTGACTGAATATTTAAAGTACAGTATACTTCTTTATGAGAGGGATGGATGAATCTAGAAGGGTCATTCATAAAACATCATATGAAAACAAATCTTCTTCCAAATGGAAGACACATTTTCTGACTATATTTAATTCTGTTCTTCCATTTTAGGTTGTGACGATATCATCCGACAGCATAAGGCAGCATGCTTAAGAGTAACAGCCTTACTTGCTTGTAAAGATCTCTTGTGGGTTGGCACCAGTGCAGGTGTTATCATCACTGTGCCTCTACCCCATCTTGCACACAACACCCACAAAGTGCAAGCCCCACTCAATATGGTGGCCATCCCCCATGGCCATACTGGTCATGTAAGGTATGTTAGTGTCATGCTATATGGAACGTAAATGAAAATCAATTGTTTATAATTAAAAGATAGTGAATTGATAGTACTGATTTTTCAACTTCTATTCCCTCAAGTGAGGTAGGTATCTTTATGTATACAGGTCTTATTTCCACAAAATGCTGAGATGGGAGGAGTGTTGAATAGGTGTTAATTATATATGGAGTAGGTGTGTGGTATGTTTGGACCACCTTCATTATAAGGGGGAGGAGAGGCCTTGGTTATGTGTGTATCATTTTTCAAAGTGCTGTGTAGTATATTTATAACCAAAATCTTTCTCTCAGGTTCCTCACTTGTGTAGAGCTTACCCCAGAGATAAGACCACCTCGTCTTAAGGGACATTTAAGGTACTCCTTCAAAGGCAAAGACCACGCCCATCACCAAGTTAGTTCTGGAGTGTTTTGTTATTTTTAGCATAGTCATGCATGATTATAAGTGGAAAGTATTAAATAATTCTTAAGTTGTATGTTTACAATCAATCACTCCATTGCCCCTGGTCTCTCTTGGAGAAGACCTGTGGCAATAGCCCCCAGGCAGGGCCATAAGTCTCTCAGAGAAGAAATGTTGTGTAATTGTCTGGCAGTCATTAGTATGGGGCATTATAGTATGAGGTGTTTTGTGTTTTCTGTGTGGTGGTTGCATCTAGGGCAGTTTGAATCTGTGGCCAAGCCTATTCTGTCCTGACTGTAGACATACTAGTGTGGTTCTTTTCAGGTGTGGGAGGGTTTTCTCTGGAGATTGTTAGAGGATTAAGTTTGGTGGTCTTTCTTGAAGGGTTTGATTATCTGTGTATTTACCTAGTTGTATTTTACGGGATGAGAGCCATGCTCATAATGACCTGCTTTCATATCTCTCTACATTCAGTTTATTCTTAAAATTGTGTATAGTTCTGGCATTCACTGTCTCTCCATTTAGTTTGTTCCAGACATCAGTCCCTCTATGTGGGAAGCTATTTTTTTTCAGGTCTTTTCTGTAGCTGTCTTTCTTTAGTTTCTTTTCATGTCCTCTTTGATAAGTCGTTTCTATTGAGAATTTCCATCCCTTTCATAATTCTGTAAATGGTCAACAAATCACCTCTTTCTCTTCTCTGTTCCAGTGTTGACAGATGTAATTTCTCCAATCTTTGTATGTCAGATTTGACAGTGTAGGTGCCATTTTTGTCGCTGCTCTTTGGATTCTTTCTAATTTTCTTATGTTCTTCTTTGTGCTAGGTGCCCACAGTATTGCAGCATATTCTAGTTTAGGTGTTATCAGTGTAACAACTATGTTTTTACCATCTCATCTATGTAGTTGAAGGCCACTTTCATTTATCTTAAGTTATAAGTCTCTCCAAATAATTTATTGACATGTTTATCAGTTGTCAAGTCACTTGAGATGATTACTCCCAGGTCCCTTTCTGAATCAACTTTTTTGACTACTTTGTTTCCAATCTTATATTGGCTCGATACTCTGTTTTTGCCTTTTCCAAATTCCATTATGCTACATTTTTTAATGTTGAAGTTCATCTCACATCTCCGACTCCATTCCCATATTTTGTTTAGGTCTTCTTGCAGCGATTTGCAATCTTCTTCTGTTCTTACTCTCTTTAGTAATTTGGCATCGTCAGCAAAGAAGTTCATGTAACAATTTACTCCCTTATCCATATCATTTATATATATGGCAAACATTAAAGGAGCCCATAGAGAACCTTGCGAGATGCCACTTTTCACATCTTCCCAGTTTGAATTTTTGTCTCTAACTACCACTCTCATTTTTCTCCCAGTTAAGAAATCCTTCATCCATTCCAGCAGCTTACCTTGTATTCCTCCTATTATTTCAATTTTTCTTATTAATTTTTTATGTGGTACTTTGTCGAATGCCTTTTGCTAGTCCAAGAAGGTGCAATCTGCCCAGCCATCTCTTTCTTGTATTATCTCAATTAATCTCGAGTAAAAGCAGATCAGGTTTGTGGTGCACAATCTTTCACTTCTAAACCCAAATTGTTTAGGGTTTACTATTTTATTGTCTTCCAAGTGTTTGGTACATTTGTTTCTGATGACTTTTTTGCATACTTTTGCTACTGTGCTTGTAAGGGATACCAGTCTGAAGTTTGTAGGATCTTCCCTATTTCCTCCTTTATATAACATGGAACATAAGAGAGGAAGAGAGAAGGAGTTTGAATGTGTTTGAGATGAGGTGTCTGAGAAGTATGATGGGGGTTACTAGGCTAGATAGAGTGAGAAATTAGGAGGTGAGGAGGAGAATAGAGGTGGAAAGGGAGTTGGGAGATAGGATTGATGAAAGAGTATTAGGATGGTTTGGACACATGGAAAGAATGAGTGAAGAAAGACTGGTAAAAGAGGTATGGAAGGCAGATGTGGAGGGAGTAAACATGGGAGGACGTCCTAGGATGAGGTGGATGGATGGGGTGAAGGGGGCTTTGGGGAAGAGGGGAATGTCTGTTGAGGAAGGATGGGAGAGGACAGAAGACAGGGGTGAATGGAGAATGGTTGTATATGGATGATGGTGTGATGCATGAGGTGGAATGGGTGGGGTGGATGATGGGGGGTGAGGTAGTATGTGTGAGCAAAATTTGATGCAGCCCGAAGGGATTTTTCCCCATCTTCTTCTATGCATGGGGGGACAGAGGGGGGGGGGTCGCTGATTTAATGAAGTGGCCTTGCTGTGGATGTGCTGTGACTTGCGACACTGCCTCTGACCCAGGGCAGTAAACAAGGTGTAGGGATGACCTGTCATCCAGGAGGTGCTAAGATGGGAGGGAGGGTGGAGGGGAGTGGAGTGTATTTAGGGATGGAATGGGTGGGAATGATTTTATGCCTTTTTCTTTTTGGCTACCTCCCTTGTAAGGGGAAAAAAGCCTTGGTATATGTATGTATGTATATATTGGTACTATGTTTGCATCTTTCCAATATTGCGGTACCTTTCCTTCTTTGAGTGAGAAGTCTATTATCTTGTATAGTTTATCTGTCAGTTTGTCTATACACTCTTTCAGTATCCAATTTGCATTTCCATCTGGTCCATGCGTTTTCCTGACATCTAGGTTTTTTATTTGGTGTCTTGTTTCTTTGTGTGTTACCTTTATTTCTTTCATTATGGGTGATCTTTCTTGTTGTCCATCTTTCCAAAATTGTGAGCTGCTCTCAATTGTAAAAACAGACCTGAAATGTCTGATCATAACTTCTGCCATCATTGTGTCATCTATATATTCTTTATTTCCTTCACGTCATTTCACTATTTCGTGTTTATCTTTTAGTTTTTCATCTATATATCTGTAAAAGAGTTTAGGTTGTCCCTTACATTTATCTATAATATCTTTTTCATAATTTCTTTTTTCTTTCCTGCGTATATTCACATATTCGTTCCTAAGTTTTGTATATGTTTGCCATTTGGATTTTTTTTTTCCCCCATATTTTCCAGGCTTTCTCTTCTGTCTCTAGCCTCACTACACCTTTTATTGTACCAACACTTTATATAAATATCCATTGATTTTTTATTTCATTGAGGTCTGTTTCTTTGACTCTTCCACTTTTCTGGTCACTACTTGTCATTGCTCTTTGACCTTCTTTTTCAGTTCTTCATTTTTATTTTTTGTCCTCATTTTTCATTCTATCATTTTCTCTTTTAAGGATTTCAAATTCACTTTTTAGGTCACTTAATTCTTTAATCGTTTGCTCATTACTCTTACGCTAAGTAATCAATTCCCTAAGTACAGCTTGGTAATCCAATTTTAAATCTATGATTTCTTCCATTGAGTCATTTTGCAATTTCTTGGGGTATTGGCTGCATGTTATTGTGGCAGAGTAGCATGCAGTTGATACTTTAGGGTCTATATGAGGCGCCCCTATGGACCAGAGGCACACATCATTTTGTCTGTGATAGAGGAACTCTGTACATAGAGAAATGATGACACTTTTATACTACGACTGTCCCTCCGTTATGCTGTCCCCCAGCCCCTTGTTACTATCCTGTACCATTTCTCTGAATATTCATTTCCTTTTTTTTCCTACCTACCCTGTGGTGGGGGCAAAAGAATACTGCCACCAAGTATTTCCACTTGAGTCATAAAAGGCGACAAAAAAGGGACGGGGGATGGGATTAGGAGTCCTACTACCTGTAACCCCAAAAGGGGATATTCTTAAAAAAGAAAGTAAAGGCATGAGAGGGTCTGGGAGCTTTCCAACCAGTACCCTAAGGTTTGGGTCTTTTAATGTGCGTGGATGTGGTACAGATGAGAGTAAAAAGGAAGAGATAGGCAGTATGTTTGTGAGAAGAAAGATGGATGTACTGGCTTTGAGTGAAACTAAAATGAAAGGAAAGGGCAACTGTGGGAGTGTAGGTGGGAGGTACTCAGGAGTGAAGAGGGGACGATGGAGAGAAGGGGTGGCTATACTAGTAAGTGAAGAGATAAGTAAGCGGGTAGTGGAGTGGAAGGAGGTGTCATCAAGGCTGATGTGGATGAAGGTGAAACTGGGAAAGGAGATGTGGGTTTTTGTAAGTGTGTACGGGCCTGGTAGTGAAAAGAGCATAGAGGAAAGGGAGGCTTTTTGGGTAGATATAAATGAGTGCATAGAGGGATTAGGGAGAAATGTCAATGTAGTTGTATTGGGAGACCTAAATGCTAGGGTAGGAAATGAACCAATTGACTGGGTAGATATAAATGAGTGCATAGAGGGATTAGGGAGAAATGTCAATGTAGTTGTATTGGGAGACCTAAATGCTAGGGTAGGAAATGAACCAATTGATTGGGAAGTATGGAGTTCCAGGTAAAAATCGTAGTGGAGAATTGATGGTGGAGATGTGTCTTGAAAGAGAGTTGATGATAGCAAATACAGTGTTTAAGAAGAAAGTCAAGCATAAGTACACATGGGAGAGGGTGGTGGATGGAAATGTGGTAGATAGAGCGTTAATGGACTATATAGTAGTGACCAGGAGTATGGTAGGAAGAGTTAAGGATGTACATGTTCTAAGAGGAGAGAGTGGGGGAATATCAGATCATTTCCTGGTGGAAGGTAAATTGAGAGTGGAGAATAGGTGGAGAAAGAGGAAAAGGGCAGAAGGTAGGGAGGTACTTAGAGTGAACTGCTTAAATGAGGAAAAAAAAAGGAGAATGAGTATAAGAAGTTGAGAGAGGAGTGGGAGAGAGTAAAGGATAAAGTAGAACTAGGAGTGGAGGAGGAATGGGGATGGTTCAAGGAGGGAGTCATAAGGTGTGCAAAGATGGTGTGTGGAACATGGAGGGGGGGAGGAAATAGAAGGAAGGGTAGTGAGTGGTGGGATGAGGAAGCAAAGAAGGGTGTAAAAGAGAAGAAGCAGGCATTCATAGATTGGCTGCAAATTAGGACAAGGGAATTGTATGAGAGGTACAAAGTAAAGAGAAGGGAAGTTAAGCATAAGATAAAGGAAGGAAAGAGGAGAGCAGATGTGAAATGGGGAAAGATTATAACAGAAAATTTTGAAAGTAATGAAAAGATGTTTTGGAAGGAAATTGAAAAAGAGGAGGTGAATCAAGTGAAGAAAAGGTAAAAGGTGCAGATGGAGAGATGATAATGGAAGAGAAGGCAGTGAGAGGGAGGTGGGCAGAGTATTTTAGGGAGTTGCTAAATGTGAAGGAGGATAGGGAGGGAAAGGTAGTTGCATTGGGAAACGCTAAGAAAATGAGAGTGATGAGTGAGGAAAATGGAGGAGAAATAGGGAAGGATGAAGTGAAAGCAGGTAATGATGATGAGAGCAGGTAAGGCACCTGGGTTGGATGAATGCCATGCAGAATGTCTGAAGAAAGGAGGTACAGTTATGGAGGACTGGCTGGTAAGGTTATTTAATGTTTGTTTAATAGAGGTTGGAGTTCCGGAGGACTGGAGGAGTGCCTGTATAGTTCCGCTTTACAAAGGAAAGGGGGACAAATATGAGTGTAGTAGTTTCAGATGGATCAGCTTGTTAAGTGTAGTTGGGAAGGCTTATGGGAGGGTCTTGATTGAGAGGATTAGGAGAGGAACAGTGTGGTTTTAGGACAGGTAGAGGATGTGTAGATCAGATTTTTGTGGTAAGGCAGATATGTGAGAAAGCTATAGGGAAAGCTAAGGATGTTTTTTAGGCTTTTATGGATCTGGAAAAGGCTTATGACAGGGTAGACAGGAAGGCACTGTGGGAGGTACTGCAGATATATGGGATAGGAGGAAAGCTGTTAAGAGCAGTCAAGAGTTTTTATGAGAGTAGTAGAGCTTGCGTTAGGATTAGAAATGGAGAGAGTGAATGGTTTGAGGTAAAGGTGGGACTTCGTCAGAGATGTGTTATGTCGCCCTGGCTCTTCAGTCTTTACATGGATGGGGTGGTGCGAGAGGTGAACGCAAGGGTAGTGTGTCAGGGGTTGGATATGATTAAAGAAAATGGAGAAAAGTGGGAGGTGAGCCAGTTGTTGTTTGCTGACGACACTGCGCTTGTAGCAGGATCAGAGGAGGGATTAAGGAAGTTTGTGACAGAGTTTGAGAAGGTGTGTGAAAGAAGGAAGCTGAAGATAAATGTGGGCAAAAGTAAGGTGATGAGATGTACAAGGGGAGAGAGTGACAGTAGGCTGGAAGTGAGCATTAAGGGTGAGAAACTGGAGGAAGTGGATAGTTTTAGATACTTGGGTGCGAATGTGACAGGAAAGGGAGGAGTGGGGGTGGAGGTAGAATGTAGATTGAGAGAAGCGAGTAAATGCCTTGGTGGATTAAAAAGTGTAATGAGAAATAGACATCTGGGAATGGATGCTAAGAGGAGGTTATATGAAGGAGTGATTGTGCCAACAGCAATGTACGGGGCAGAAACATGGAACATGAGAGAGGAAGAGAGAAGGAGTTTGAATGTGTTTGAGATGAAATGTCTGAGAAGTATGATAGGGGTTACTAGGCTAGATAGAGTGAGAAATGAGGAGGTGAGGAAGAGAACAGGGGTGGAAAGGGAACTGGGAGATAGGGTGGATGAAAGAGAAATAGATACACATAGATAGATGGTTTGGACACATGGAAAGAATGAGTGAAGAAAGATTAGTAAAAGAAGTGTGGAAGGCGGAGGTGGAAGGGTTGAATATGAGGGGGTGTCCTAGGATGAGATGGATGGATGGGGTGAAAGGGGCATTACAAAAGAGAGGAATGTCTGTGGAGGAAGGACAGGAGAAGACAGAAGATAGGGGGGAATGGAGAAGTGTTGTGTATAGATGTGGCTGTAAATGCATGAGGGGGAGTGGGTGGGGGATGGGGGGTGAGGAAGTATGTAAGGAAAAATTTTGACGCAGCCCGAAGGGATTTCTCCCCGTCTCCTCCTTTTCTGCATGAGGGGACGGAGAGGGGGGGTCGCCGAATTTATGAAGCGGCCTTGCTGTGGATGTGCTGTGTCTTGCGACACTGCTTCTGACCCAGGGCAGAGGACAGGATGCAGGGATGAGGGTGGAGGGGAGTGAAATATATGGGAAATGAAATGGTTAGGAATGATTTCTATGCCTTTTTCTTTTTGGCTACCCCCCGTGTAAAGGGAAAAAAGCCTTTGGTATATGTATATATCTAATTTCTCTATCTACATCTAAGCTTTTACCTATTTCACCTGGGTTTCTTTGAAACCCTGAAAAAATGTTGTTTTCCCACCTTTGGTTTTTCCTTGGAGTATCTATCAATGTTTTTTGGGGATGACACCTCTCGGACTTTCCACTATACTTGCATCCAGTCCTCTCTTTGTTGGTTCATTTGTTATTCTTTCTTCTTTTTCTTTCTCCATTATGCCAAAACTATACTTATTTCAAGAACTGGATTGTTTTTACCGGTCACTTAAGTATCATAGCCTACCCATCCCGTACAATAACAACTGGTTTCCTTTGTTTTTGGGGATGTTTTATGGGGTGTAGGTGGTAGGTTGTCATAGTTGTTTTCTTGCATTCTATTGGAAAGGTTTGTGAAGGGTTTGTGTTCCTTTCATTTTCATGTTTGTTTGCTGGTGTGTTGACAAAGATTCATACGAAGTGAAGATAAAAGTGAAAGGATTGGTGGGTTGGGGTGGGTGCATGCTGATATGGAGCTGAAGAGGTTCCTTAGCAACCCTTGACCATGCACCAGTCAGGCCCTGCCAAACAGGACAGAATTCATATGAGCAAATTTTACTCTGGTCATCAATCACACAAGTCATAACAATACAGATTAGGCAATACAACAAATGACATAGCCATCTACAGAATTATGAAAGAGATGGAAGTCCTTGATAGAGATGATTTACTAAAGTGGGATAAAAGAAAAACAAGAGGACATGAAAATAAACTTAAAAAGGATAGTTACAGAGATCTGAAAAAGAATAGCTTCCCACACAGAGTGATATATATCTGGAACAAACTGAATGAGAAACCAGCGAGTGCAAAAACCATACAAGAATTTAAGATCAAACTGGATGCTGAAAGATACAAAAGCAGGTCACTACGAGCATAGCTCTCTTCCCGTAAAATACAACTAGGTAAATACATACATCACATGTCCTCATAATACTGTTACTCAGGCAGCACACAGATGTGAGCAGAACATATCTTTGGTGGAAGACTTGGGAAACTGAGGGCAATTAATTTCTTCCATTACATTGTTATTCAGTAATGCTTTTGGCACATCAGATGTTTTCTTTATCCTTCTTGTTACCACTACTACTCTACTTTAGCTCTTAGTTGTAGGCATTATGCCTGTCACTGGTACCAGCATGTTTCCCCATCTGGCTATGGTTGAAAAAATGTCAAAGGAATAATCTTATATCATGATGACATTTGCCATGTAGATCTTTTTATAGATATTTCATTTTAGTTCTAACAAAGCTTTTGCTGCAGCAGGGGACTGCAGCTCCTTCAAAGCTACTCGTCATATCTGGAGGAGATGGTTATGAAGACTTCCGTAGCTCTGGCCAGTCTGAGGTAGCAGGAAGAGATGACTCCACCAATCATCTACTTCTGTGGCAAGTCTGATGTATCTGATAACCTACAGATTAGTATGTTTGGGTAAGTTGATGACTTTTCTTTAAGATATAGGTATTAATGTCCACTCTCATACTTATTTACTTAATTTTTCTCTTTCTTAATTGAAAGAATTTCCTTTGAATCTATAACAAATATTAAATTTAAATGTTGTATATTTTAATTTTCAGTGCATTACAGCTTATGGGCTTCATGACGGATCCATAAGCTATGTTTGACAAGAGGGATGTATATTTTTTGCATCCCTTTTTGTTAACAAGCAACTGTCTGTTTACATCAATCAAGACATTTCAAGGATTTCGGTAATTGCTTATCAGAACTTGAGCAAGCAATTAACACCAAAGCCCAGCTGAACAGATACGCAAGACAGTTGGATACGGCTTTGTGCCATATACTCCTCACTGTGCCAAAAAGTTGTCTTAAGCTATTATTTATTTTTGCTTATGTGTATCTACCATTGTTGTTTGGAATTATTCTCCATCACAGAAGCTGCACAGTTGAAGTAAGTTTCCACTGTGAAGGCTGCTGCACAGTTGAAGTGCTACTATTTATGAAGTAGGAGGAGGCAGTGAAAATGTGGTAGAATGAAAGCAGCATTGGCATGTGAGGTACGATAGGAGGAGAGACTTGTGAGATTAAGGAAGAGCCTCAGGGTCTCTTGAGTCAACAGAAGGAAGAGTTGAATACAGAAAAAGAAAAAAATATGTGGGTTAGCTTCAGCAATGGTATGGGGGGTCTTCATAGCTGCATTGCTGGAAAAAGTTGTGATATCTATTTTTCTTAAACAAATGATAAATGTTTCTCTGATTTGACTTGTTACAACGACCTAAGGCTAATTCTAAATCCATGTCTATTAGATGTTGTAATAGTGGAATGTTTAATATCTTTGCCAAGCAACTGAAGTTATCCTATCTCTGGAATCACCACTTGACATATTCACACACTGTGGGACATTCCAACACCACCAACCAACTGGGAGAAAAAATACATTAAAAGGCACTAAAATGCTCATTCACCCATGCCAGACACTTAAATGTTGACAAAGCTTTGTGCCCCACTTCCTGTGCTACATTTTCTTTATTTGGCTCTTAAGATATGTCTTGTGTTGGTGCTTTAGTGACTCCAGATTAGGTATCTTAAACAGCATTACACTTATTGAACTTCTGAATTTGTCAATGTCTGGTCAGGTATCATGAAGGTAGATAGGGAAGGTAAAGGCCTTGAAACCATGTGTTACTGCTAGTCATTTAGGCCTTATGTGGGGATACAAGCACTTTTGTACATTTCCAGCATTTATTTTTTATCTTTTGGCTGGTTTGATATAGGTTGTTTGGGTATTATTCATTGTAATGTCACTGGTAACACTGAACATGACCTACAGCCTGTTTTCTGGTTGGACCAAATGGAATTTATCAGTTTGTTTACATGTGCTGATCCAACACCTTCTACCTGGCCAACAGAAATATTCGATACAGCATTAACAACAGTATCCCCAGTGTCCACACCATGGTTTTACACAACTGCTCTTCATGTTAGCATCTTATCATCTTGTCACCATAGCTAAATCATTCAAGATATGTGTCTATGATGTCACTATGTATCACTGCTTCTGACAGTGTTTATTCATTTACCAATAAGGGATATGAAAAAAAATTCCTCCTTGTTTGTATAACAGGAAGAAATGTCTATAGAATATTGGACTGCACTCTTGGGTGTAGCTGGAATGCGTGAGTGTTTGTTAAACTTATATTATTGAGATTTTATTTTCTTAGGGATATTTTAAATCCTCATTGTAAGTATTTATTATTCCCATTGTCATTCTGTTCTCATGACGGCCTGGCCAGGACTCTCCTTGCCCCTTTATCCTCTTTCATGCTCATAGAAACTGTTCATCCTTTCTTTCCTTTAGCTTTATATCTGGTTCCTCTTACCTGGTATATAAAACTTGATTTTCTAGAACTTCTCTTCACAAAAGACCTGCACATAGGAAAGCATCCCTAATTAGGAGTTGTTCGACATCTTTATTTATTATTATTTTTTCAATTGTACTTCGTCAAATTCTACCCTACCCCTTACATTCTCCCTGGCCTTGATGGGGTAATATGGACATGCTGTGTAATATGGAGGTGGTTTCGTATCACCTGCAACCACAAAGGCATTCGACAACAGCATTTATCAACATAAAGCTTTAATTCTTAGAGATAAGAAAAGGAGATATTTAATAGTGTATCCCCTCTCACAATGCACCTACCCCAAAGCCCCATCTAACACATATCTTATCCAACCCATTTCAGTAACCCATTCCAACCTAATCTTTCACTGAAACTATACCTTATCACCCCACCCGGCCAGCAAAATAAAACTGCCAAGTCAGTACTTTTCCCACTCCCTTATTTTCTAAAGCCAAACCCAGACTCCCTCCCCCAGGCCTTCTGGTGCAGGTCCTCGGACATGTGTATGGACGTGGACTTGCCTGTATCTTTGAGTTGACCAACTATTAAGATATTAATAAATTTTAGTATAAAATTATATCAAACGTATCATTGTGTTTAATTTTATCCCCAAGTTTTTTGGAAGAAAATTGAACTGCCAAGCCCTTCTATTGGAAAAAGAACAAAAATTCTGGGCTTCACTTTTGATATTCACATGTCCTGCAGCCAACATGTCAAAGATCTAACAGTGAGAATCAACAAGAAAATAAATCTACTAAAATTTATTGCAAGCATTGATTTCAGACAACCAAAGGAAACTAATTAGTCTTCTAACAGTTCATAAGAACCACCCTTAGATTACACTTCCACACAATTGTTCCCAGCAACTGGCAAGACAAACAAAGCATTGAGAGCCAGCTTGCATCGAAATCATTCCAATAGGACAACCTACACACATACAAGCAAAAATACTCCTTATAGAATATAATATGAACATGAGAGGTATACAATTCTATGCAAGAGCACTACTTCATGCATCCATCTCATATCACACAAGCACTCCCATACCAGCTGAACAAAATGCTATATATCCATCTAATACCCCCATCCCATACCCAAATATTACTGAAGATACATTGTTCCTACTCTTTCTCTACTCCAGGAAAAGACCCAGCTATCCAGGAGAAACTATAGAAGATGTGATGGAGTACCACAACTACACCACACCAGTAAACTCCCAACCCCAAAAATGTCAAGAAACCAACTCCTTATCCCAACAACCCAAGTAAATCTTACCTATCCACAGTACCCATCAGAACACATACAGCCTCAACACTGGAAGTACAACCTGAAACCATCCTACCCTAATACCAACTACACACACACACACACAAAAAAAAATATTGGTTACATTGATAAGGCCTAGATTAGAGTATGTGGCGACATTGTGGTCCCCCAGTACCAAAAAGAATATAAAGAAAATAGAAAGAATCCAAAGAGCAGCTACAAAAATGGCACCTGAACTTGCAAACCTATCATACGAGGAGAGATTGGCTAAGCTGGAGTTACTGACACTGGAGCAAAGAAGAGAGAGAGGTGACCTATTGACCATCTACAGAATCATGAAAGGCACAGAGATACTTGATAGAGAGAACTTACTTAACTGGGACAAAAGAAACACAAGAGGACATGGAAAGAAAATAAAAAAACAGCTATAGAGGAGAACTGAAGAAAAACAGTTTTCCACATTGGACACTTGGAACAAACTGGATAATGAAATAGTATGCGCAAAAACCATTCATGAGTTTAAAAACAAACTAGACACTGCGAGATACAATGGCGGGACATCACGAGCATAGCTCCCCTTCCCGCAAAATACAACTAGGTAAATACAACTAGGTAAATACACACACCAACATGACCCCCAAAAATCTGCAAGGGTAACCATGGATTTTGGCCAAAACCGGCAGGTGACCGATTTGGTTCTAACTTAGCCTAGAGGGAGAGAGTTGGCCACAGTGGATGGCAAGGTAGATGTGATGCCCTTCCAAAATTGGGGTATTTTCTTCTGTTTTTCGCTTTTGTTCCCCGTGGTTGATCGAAATTTGAATTTGAGTATTTTTTCATGGTTGTTAGCATGCTAAAGTGCTCTGTGCGTGGAGACCGTGTCGCAGCTTTCGTTCAATATCGTAAGTGAGGTTCATTTTGAGCTCGACCAGGGTGGGCCGTCGTATCAGCGCTTTAACATGCTAAAGTACCCTGCACTTCGGGACCTTGGCACAGATTCATTTTGAGCTTGGTCACAGTGGGCCGTCGTATCGGCACCTTAACATACTTAAGTACTCTGCCCGCTGGGACCGGGGCGGACCTTTCGTTCAATATCGTAAGTCAGATTAATTTTGAACTCGACCACGTTGGGCCGTTGTAACGGCATTTTAACATGCTAAAGTGCTCTGCCCGCTGGGATTGTGGCGCAGCTTGCGCTCAAATTCGAAAGTCAGGTTCATTTTGATCTCGGCACCGGTAGCCCGTAGTATCGGCACTTTAACATGCTAAAGCGCTGTCCGCCGTGACCGTGGGGCACTTTGCGTTCAATATCGTGATGTTCATTTTGGGCTCGGCCACGTTGGGCCGTCGTATCGCCATTTTAACATGCTACAGTGCTCTGTCCGCCGGGACAATGGCGCAGCTTGCATTCTATATAAGTGAGGTTGATTTTGAGCTGTAACGTTGGGCCGTCGTATCGGCACTTTAATATGCTAAAGTGTACTACCCGTCGGGCCCGTGGAGCAGATTGCGTTCAATATCGAATGTCAGGATCATTTTGAGCTCACCCACGGTGTGCTGTCGAATCGACACTAACATGCTAAAGTGCTCTGCCCGCTGAAACCATGGCGAAGCATGCGTTCAATATCGTAAGTCAAGTTCATTTTGAGCTTGGCCACTGTGAGCCGTCGTATGAGCACTTTAACATGCTAAAGTGCTCTGTCCGCTGTGACCGTGGCGAATCCTGCGTTCAATATCGTATGTCAGATTCATTTTGAGCTCGGCCACGGTGGGCCGTCGTATCGGCACTTTAACATGCAAAAGTGCTCTTCCCACCATGACCGTGGCGCAGCTTGCATTTAATATAGTAAGTCAGATTTATTTTGAGCTCGGCCACGGTCTTTGGCACTTTGATATGCTAATTTGTTCAGCCCACGGTGACCGTGGCGCGGTTTGCGTTAAATATCGTAAGTCAAGTTCCTTTTGAGCTCGGCCACGGTAGGCCGTCGTATCGGCACTTTTAACATACTAAAGTGCTCTGCCAGCTTGCGTTCAATACAGTGAAGTTCATTTTGACCTCGGCCACGGTGGGCCGCTGTATCGACACTAAAGTTGCCAACCTGGACAGTGGCGCAAATTGCGTTCAATATTGTAAATCCAGTTCATTTTGAGGTCGGTCACCGTGGGCTGTTGTATCGGCACTTTTACATGCTAAAGTGCTCTGCCCACCGTGACCGTGGCGCAGCTTGCTTTCAGTGTCGTGAGTCCCACTTTCAGCTCGGCCACGGTGGGCCGTCGTATCGGCATTTTAACATGCTAAAGTGCTCTGCCCGCTGGGAACGTGGCGCAGCTTCTGTTCAATATAGAAAGTCAGGATCATTTTGATCTCGTCCCCTGTGGCCCGTAGTATTGGCAATTTAACATGCTAAATTGCACCCTGCGTTCAATATCTAAGTAAGGTTCATTTTGGGCTCGGCCACGGTGGGCCTCGTATCGCTATTTTAACATACTAAAGTGCTCTGTCCGCAGGGAACGTGGCGCAGCTTGCGTTCTATATCGTAAGTGAGGTTGATTTTGAGATCGGCAATCTTGGGCCGTCGTGTTACACATTAATATGCTAAAGTGCTCTACAACCATCACTTAATTGGCGTTGGTAACAGAACTTTGCATTTGCATGTTATTTTGGGGGTAATATTATTGTCTTTGAGGGATTACTAATTGAAATTGGTATATGGATGGGAACTTTGCCATGGCATCAAAGATCTTCAAACAGCGGTATGGTTAGATTAGGTAAGGGGATGGGTTTGGTTACGTTCTGTATCAGAACAATATTGTTTTTATTATGATTATTTTATGAACTTCTGATATAATTTTTGTTTCCTTTTAATTAATGGTTGTAAGTCTTGCTTTAAGTCGTGATTGTAAATGGAAGTTCTATGTCATTGTGGCAATTGGTTGCAATGAGTGGTGGTTATAGATGGTAGTTGTATGTGCTGGTTGTAGGTGGTCGTTGTAGTTGTGTTTGTAAGTTAGGTTTGGTTTGGTTAGGTTAGGTAAGATAGAATAGAATACGAGTAGTTTTGAAAGAAATTACAAATCTTTGAGATAATGTGCATTAATTGGCGTTGGTAACAGAACTTTGCATTTGCATGTTATTTTGGGGGTAATATTATTGCCTTTGAGGGATTACTAATTGAACTTGGTATATGGATGGGAACTTTGCCATGGCATCAAAGATCTTCAAACAGCGGTATGGTTAGATTAGGTAAGGGGAAGGGGTTGGTTACGTTCTGTATCAGAACAATATTATTTTTATTATGATTATTTTATGGACTTCTGATATAATTTTTGTTTCCTTTTAATTTATGGACAAATTCCTTTAAAACCCAAGAAGGTCAAGTCAGGTGGTTGTTGGTTACGTTCTGTATCAGAACAATATTATTTTTATTATGATTATTTTATGGACTTCTGATATAATTTTTGTTTCCTTTTAATTAATGGACAAATTTCTTTAAAACCCAAGAAGGTCAAGTCAGGTGGTTGTAAGTCTTGCTTTAAGTCGTGATTGTAAATGGAAGTTCTATGTCATTGTGGCAATTGGTTGCAATGAGTGGTGGTCATATATGGTAGTTGTATGTGCTGGTTGTAGGTGGTCATTGTAGTTGTGTTTGTAAGTTTGGTTTGGTTAGGTTAGGTTATTTAAGATAGAATAGAATACGAGTAGTTTTGAAAGATGTGAACTTTGCCATGGCATCAAAGATCTTCAAACAGCGGTATGGTTAGATTAGGTAAGGGAATGGGTTTGGTTACGTTCTGTATCAGAACAATATTGTTTTTATTATGATTATTATATGGACTTCTGATATAATTTGTTTCCTTATAATTAATTGACAAATTTCTTTAAAACCTATTTGTAAGTCTTGCTTTAAGTCGTGATTGTAAATGGAAGTTCTATGTCATTGTGGCAATTGGTTACAATGAGTGGTGGTTATAGATGGTAGTTGTATGTGCTGGTTGTAGGTGGTCGTTGTAGTTGTGTTTGTAGGTTAGGTTAGGTTAGGTTAGGTTAGGTTTCACTGGAAATCCGAAGGTCAGCGATTTGGTCCAAACTTGTCCCACAAGGAGAGAGTCGGATGCAGTGCACAACAACGTAGACAGCAGAATCCTGAGACCAAGGGTGTGGCGGTGACAGGCCTCCAAAGTTCGGCCTTTTGGTCCAGTAAGGTCGTTTAGGCATGTGGCAGGGATACCGTTGGCCTGACTGGTGTGCATTTGCACTGGAGGGCATCCCAGGCCGCCCTGGACCTGTGGGTGTGCTAGCGGGTAAATGGGTGGAGTTGACCAAATTGGCCCAAAAGGGCCAAAATCTCAAAGGGGGTACCCCATGGATATCACTGGAAATCCGAAGGTCAGCGATTTGGTCCAAACTTGTCCCACAAGGAGAGAGTCGGATACAGTGCATATCAACGTAGACAGCAGAATGCTGAGACCAAGGGTGTGGCGGTGACAGGCCTACAAAGTTCGGCCTTTTGGCCCAGTAAGGTCGTTTAGGCCTGTGGCAGGGATACCGTTGGCCTGACTGGTGTGCAATTGCACTGGAGGGCATCCCAGGCCGCCCAGGACCTGTGGGTGTGCTAGCGGGTAAATGAGTGAGTTGACCAAAAGGGCCAAAATCTCAAAGGGGGTACCCCATGGATTTCACTGGAAATCCGAAGGCCAGCGATTTGGTCCAAATTTGTCCGACAAGGAGAGAGTCGGATACAGTGCACATCAACGTAGACAACAGAATCCTGAGACCAAGGGTGTGGCGGTGACAGGCCTCCAAAGTTCGGCATTTCAGCCCAGTAAAGCCCTTTAGGCCTGTGGCAGGGATACCCTTGGCCTGACTGATGTGCAATTGGACTGGAGGGCATCCCAGGCCGCCCTGGACCTGTGGGCGTGCTAGCGGGGAAATGGGTGGAGTTGACCAAATTGGCCCAAAATGGACAAAATCTCAAAGGGGGTCCCCCATGGATTTTTAGTGGAAATCCCAAGGTCAGCGATTTGGTCCAAACTTCTCCCACAAGGAGAGGGTCGGCTACAGTGCACAGGAACGTTGAAATCAGACCGCTGAGACCAAGGGGGTGGGGGTGAGACCCCTCCAAAGGTGGGCCTTTTGGCCCAGTAATGCCCTTTAGGCCTGTGGCAGGGATACCCTTGGCCCGACTGATGTGCAATTGGACTGGAGGGCATCCCAGGCCGCCCTGGACCTGTGGGCGTGCTAGCGGGGAAATGGGTGGAGTTGACCAAATTGGCCCAAAATGGACAAAATCTCAAAGGGGGTCCCCCATGGATTTTTAGTGGAAATCCCAAGGTCAGCGATTTGGTCCAAACTTCTCCCACAAGGAGAGGGTCGGCTACAGTGCACAGGAACGTTGAAATCAGACCGCTGAGACCAAGGGGGTGGGGGTGAGACCCCTCCAAAGGTGGGCCTTTTGGCCCAGTAATGCCCTTTAGGCCTGTGGCAGGGATACCCTTGGCCTGACTGATGTGCAATTGGACTGGAGGGCATCCCAGGCCGCCCTGGACCTGTGGGCGTGCTAGCGGGGAAATGGGTGGAGTTGACCAAATTGGCCCAAAATGGACAAAATCTCAAAGGGGGTCCACCATGGATTTTTAGTGGAAATCCCAAGGTCAGCGATTTGGTCCAAACTTCTCCCACAAGGAGAGGGTCGGCTACAGTGCACAGGAACGTTGAAATCAGACCGCTGAGACCAAGGGGGTGGGGGTGAGACCCCTCCAAAGGTGGGCCTTTTGGCCCAGTAATGCCCTTTAGGCCTGTGGCAGGGATACCCTTGGCCTGACTGATGTGCAATTGGACTGGAGGGCATCCCAGGCCGCCCTGGACCTGTGGGCGTGCTAGCGGGGAAATGGGTGGAGTTGACCAAATTGGCCCAAAATGGACAAAATCTCAAAGGGGGTCCACCATGGATTTTTAGTGGAAATCCCAAGGTCAGCGATTTGGTCCAAACTTCTCCCACAAGGAGAGGGTCGGCTACAGTGCACAGGAACGTTGAAATCAGACCGCTGAGACCAAGGGGGTGGGGGTGAGACCCCTCCAAAGGTGGGCCTTTTGGCCCAGTAATGCCCTTTAGGCCTGTGGCAGGGATACCCTTGGCCTGACTGATGTGCAATTGGACTGGAGGGCATCCCAGGCCGCCCTGGACCTGTGGGCGTGCTAGCGGGGAAATGGGTGGAGTTGACCAAATTGGCCCAAAATGGACAAAATCTCAAAGGGGGTCCACCATGGATTTTTAGTGGAAATCCCAAGGTCAGCGATTTGGTCCAAACTTCTCCCACAAGGAGAGGGTCGGCTACAGTGCACAGCAAGGTTGAAATCAGACCGCTGAGACCAAGGGGGTGGGGATGAGACCCCTCCAAAGGTGGGCCTTTTGGCCCAGTAATGCCCTTTAGGCCTGTGGCAGGGATACCCTTGGCCTGACTGATGTGCAATTGGACTGGAGGGCATCCCAGGCCGCCCTGGACCTGTGGGCGTGCTAGCGGGGAAATGGGTGGAGTTGACCAAATTGGCCCAAAATGGACAAAATCTCAAAGGGGGTCCACCATGGATTTTTAGTGGAAATCCCAAGGTCAGCGATTTGGTCCAAACTTCTCCCACAAGGAGAGGGTCGGCTACAGTGCACAGGAACGTTGAAATCAGACCGCTGAGACCAAGGGGGTGGGGGTGAGACCCCTCCAAAGGTGGGCCTTTTGGCCCAGTAATGCCCTTTAGGCCTGTGGCAGGGATACCCTTGGCCTGACTGATGTGCAATTGGACTGGAGGGCATCCCAGGCCGCCCTGGACCTGTGGGCGTGCTAGCGGGGAAATGGGTGGAGTTGACCAAATTGGCCCAAAATGGACAAAATCTCAAAGGGGGTCCCCCATGGATTTTTAGTGGAAATCCCAAGGTCAGCGATTTGGTCCAAACTTCTCCCACAAGGAGAGGGTCGGCTACAGTGCACAGGAACGTTGAAATCAGACCGCTGAGACCAAGGGGGTGGGGGTGAGACCCCTCCAAAGGTGGGCCTTTTGGCCCAGTAATGCCCTTTAGGCCTGTGGCAGGGATACCCTTGGCCTGACTGATGTGCAATTGGACTGGAGGGCATCCCAGGCCGCCCTGGACCTGTGGGCGTGCTAGCGGGGAAATGGGTGGAGTTGACCAAATTGGCCCAAAATGGACAAAATCTCAAAGGGGGTCCACCATGGATTTTTAGTGGAAATCCCAAGGTCAGCGATTTGGTCCAAACTTCTCCCACAAGGAGAGGGTCGGCTACAGTGCACAGGAACGTTGAAATCAGACCGCTGAGACCAAGGGGGTGGGGGTGAGACCCCTCCAAAGGTGGGCCTTTTGGCCCAGTAATGCCCTTTAGGCCTGTGGCAGGGATACCCTTGGCCTGACTGATGTGCAATTGGACTGGAGGGCATCCCAGGCCGCCCTGGACCTGTGGGCGTGCTAGCGGGGAAATGGGTGGAGTTGACCAAATTGGCCCAAAATGGACAAAATCTCAAAGGGGGTCCCCCATGGATTTTTAGTGGAAATCCCAAGGTCAGCGATTTGGTCCAAACTTCTCCCACAAGGAGAGGGTCGGCTATAGTGCACAGGAACGTTGAAATCAGACCGCTGAGACCAAGGGGGTGGGGGTGAGACCCCTCCAAAGGTGGGCCTTTTGGCCCAGTAATGCCCTTTAGGCCTGTGGCAGGGATACCCTTGGCCTGACTGATGTGCAATTGGACTGGAGGGCATCCCAGGCCGCCCTGGACCTGTGGGCGTGCTAGCGGGGAAATGGGTGGAGTTGACCTAATTGGCCCAAAATGGACAAAATCTCAAAGGGGGTCCCCCATGGATTTTTAGTGGAAATCCCAAGGTCAGCGATTTGGTCCAAACTTCTCCCACAAGGAGAGGGTCGGCTACAGTGCACAGGAACGTTGAAATCAGACCGCTGAGACCAAGGGGGTGGGGGTGAGACCCCTCCAAAGGTGGGCCTTTTGGCCCAGTAATGCCCTTTAGGCCTGTGGCAGGGATACCCTTGGCCTGACTGATGTGCAATTGGACTGGAGGGCATCCCAGGCCGCCCTGGACCTGTGGGCGTGCTAGCGGGGAAATGGGTGGAGTTGACCAAATTGGCCCAAAATGGACAAAATCTCAAAGGGGGTCCCCCATGGATTTTTAGTGGAAATCCCAAGGTCAGCGATTTGGTCCAAACTTCTCCCACATGGAGAGGGTCGGCTACAGTGCACAGGAACGTTGAAATCAGACCGCTGAGACCAAGGGGGTGGGGGTGAGACCCCTCCAAAGGTCGGCCTTTTTTCCCAGTAATGCCCTATAGGCCTGTGGCAGGGATACCCTTGGCCTGACTGATGTGCAATTGGACTGGAGGGCATCCCAGGCCGCCCTGGACCTGTGGGCGTGCTAGCGGGGAAATGGGTGGAGTTGACCAAATTGGCCCAAAATGGACCAAATCTCAAAGGGGGTCCCCCATGGATTTTTAGTGGAAATCCCAAGGTCAGCGATTTGGTCCAAACTTCTCCCACAAGGAGAGGGTCGGCTACAGTGCACAGGAACGTTGAAATCAGACCGCTGAGACCAAGGGGGTGGGGGTGAGACCCCTCCAAAGGTGGGCCTTTTGGCCCAGTAATGCCCTTTAGGCCTGTGGCAGGGATACCCTTGGCCTGACTGATGTGCAATTGGACTGGAGGGCATCCCAGGCCGCCCTGGACCTGTGGGCGTGCTAGCGGGGAAATGGGTGGAGTTGACCAAATTGGCCCAAAATGGACAAAATCTCAAAGGGGGTCCCCCATGGATTTTTAGTGGAAATCCCAAGGTCAGCGATTTGGTCCAAACTTCTCCCACAAGGAGAGGGTCGGCTACAGTGCACAGCAAGGTTGAAATCAGACCGCTGAGACCAAGGGGGTGGGGGTGAGACCCCTCCAAAGGTGGGCCTTTTGGCCCAGTAATGCCCTTTAGGCCTGTGGCAGGGATACCCTTGGCCTGACTGATGTGCAATTGGACTGGAGGGCATCCCAGGCCGCCCTGGACCTGTGGGCGTGCTAGCGGGGAAATGGGTGGAGTTGACCAAATTGGCCCAAAATGGACAAAATCTCAAAGGGGGTCCCCCATGGATTTTGAGTGGAAATCCCAAGGTCAGCGATTTGGTCCAAACTTCTCCCACAAGGAGAGGGTCGGCTACAGTGCACAGGAACGTTGAAATCAGACCGCTGAGACCAAGGGGGTGGGGGTGAGACCCCTCCAAATGTGGGCCTTTTGGCCCAGTAATGCCCTTTAGGCCTGTGGCAGGGATACCCTTGGCCTGACTGATGTGCAATTGGACTGGAGGGCATCCCAGGCCGCCCTGGACCTGTGGGCGTGCTAGCGGGGAAATGGGTGGAGTTGACCAAATTGGCCCAAAATGGACCAAATCTCAAAGGGGGTCCCCCATGGATTTTTAGTGGAAATCCCAAGGTCAGCGATTTGGTCCAAACTTCTCCCACAAGGAGAGGGTCGGCTACAGTGCACAGGAACGTTGAAATCAGACCGCTGAGACCAAGGGGGTGGGGGTGAGACCCCTCCAAAGGTGGGCCTTTTGGCCCAGTAATGCCCTTTAGGCCTGTGGCAGGGATACCCTTGGCCTGACTGATGTGCAATTGGACTGGAGGGCATCCCAGGCCGCCCTGGACCTGTGGGCGTGCTAGCGGGGAAATGGGTGGAGTTGACCAAATTGGCCCAAAATGGACCAAATCTCCAAGGGGGTCCCCCATGGATTTTTAGTGGAAATCCCAAGGTCAGCGATTTGGTCCAAACTTCTCCCACAAGGAGAGGGTCGGCTACAGTGCACAGGAACGTTGAAATCAGACCGCTGAGACCAAGGGGGTGGGGGTGAGACCCCTCCAAAGGTGGGCCTTTTGGCCCAGTAATGCCCTTTAGGCCTGTGGCAGGGATACCCTTGGCCTGACTGATGTGCAATTGGACTGGAGGGCATCCCAGGCCGCCCTGGACCTGTGGGCGTGCTAGCGGGGAAATGGGTGGAGTTGACCAAATTGGCCCAAAATGGACCAAATCTCAAAGGGGGTCCCCCATGGATTTTTAGTGGAAATCCCAAGGTCAGCGATTTGGTCCAAACTTCTCCCACAAGGAGAGGGTCGGCTACAGTGCACAGGAACGTTGAAATCAGACCGCTGAGACCAAGGGGGTGGGGGTGAGACCCCTCCAAAGGTGGGCCTTTTGGCCCAGTAATGCCCTTTAGGCCTGTGGCAGGGATACCCTTGGCCTGACTGATGTGCAATTGGACTGGAGGGCATCCCAGGCCGCCCTGGACCTGTGGGCGTGCTAGCGGGGAAATGGGTGGAGTTGACCAAATTGGCCCAAAATGGACCAAATCTCCAAGGGGGTCCCCCATGGATTTTTAGTGGAAATCCCAAGGTCAGCGATTTGGTCCAAACTTCTCCCACAAGGAGAGGGTCGGCTACAGTGCACAGGAACGTTGAAATCAGACCGCTGAGACCAAGGGGGTGGGGGTGAGACCCCTCCAAAGGTGGGCCTTTTGGCCCAGTAATGCCCTTTAGGCCTGTGGCAGGGATACCCTTGGCCTGACTGATGTGCAATTGGACTGGAGGGCATCCCAGGCCGCCCTGGACCTGTGGGCGTGCTAGCGGGGAAATGGGTGGAGTTGACCAAATTGGCCCAAAATGGACCAAATCTCAAAGGGGGTCCCCCATGGATTTTTAGTGGAAATCCCAAGGTCAGCGATTTGGTCCAAACTTCTCCCACAAGGAGAGGGTCGGCTACAGTGCACAGGAACGTTGAAATCAGACCGCTGAGACCAAGGGGGTGGGGGTGAGACCCCTCCAAAGGTGGGCCTTTTGGCCCAGTAATGCCCTTTAGGCCTGTGGCAGGGATACCCTTGGCCTGACTGATGTGCAATTGGACTGGAGGGCATCCCAGGCCGCCCTGGACCTGTGGGCGTGCTAGCGGGGAAATGGGTGGAGTTGACCAAATTGGCCCAAAATGGACCAAATCTCAAAGGGGGTCCCCCATGGATTTTTAGTGGAAATCCCAAGGTCAGCGATTTGGTCCAAACTTCTCCCACAAGGAGAGGGTCGGCTACAGTGCACAGGAACGTTGAAATCAGACCGCTGAGACCAAGGGGGTGGGGGTGAGACCCCTCCAAAGGTGGGCCTTTTGGCCCAGTAATGCCCTTTAGGCCTGTGGCAGGGATACCCTTGGCCTGACTGATGTGCAATTGGACTGGAGGGCATCCCAGGCCGCCCTGGACCTGTGGGCGTGCTAGCGGGGAAATGGGTGGAGTTGACCAAATTGGCCCAAAATGGACCAAATCTCAAAGGGGGTCCCCCATGGATTTTTAGTGGAAATCCCAAGGTCAGCGATTTGGTCCAAACTTCTCCCACAAGGAGAGGGTCGGCTACAGTGCACAGGAACGTTGAAATCAGACCGCTGAGACCAAGGGGGTGGGGTGAGACCCCTCCAAAGGTGGGCCTTTTGGCCCAGTAATGCCCTTTAGGCCTGTGGCAGGGATACCCTTGGCCTGACTGATGTGCAATTGGACTGGAGGGCATCCCAGGCCGCCCTGGACCTGTGGGCGTGCTAGCGGGGAAATGGGTGGAGTTGACCAAATTGGCCCAAAATGGACCAAATCTCAAAGGGGGTCCCCCATGGATTTTTAGTGGAAATCCCAAGGTCAGCGATTTGGTCCAAACTTCTCCCACAAGGAGAGGGTCGGCTACAGTGCACAGGAACGTTGAAATCAGACCGCTGAGACCAAGGGGGTGGGGGTGAGACCCCTCCAAAGGTGGGCCTTTTGGCCCAGTAATGCCCTTTAGGCCTGTGGCAGGGATACCCTTGGCCTGACTGATGTGCAATTGGACTGGAGGGCATCCCAGGCCGCCCTGGACCTGTGGGCGTGCTAGCGGGGAAATGGGTGGAGTTGACCAAATTGGCCCAAAATGGACCAAATCTCAAAGGGGGTCCCCCATGGATTTTTAGTGGAAATCCCAAGGTCAGCGATTTGGTCCAAACTTCTCCCACAAGGAGAGGGTCGGCTACAGTGCACAGGAACGTTGAAATCAGACCGCTGAGACCAAGGGGGTGGGGTGAGACCCCTCCAAAGGTGGGCCTTTTGGCCCAGTAATGCCCTTTAGGCCTGTGGCAGGGATACCCTTGGCCTGACTGATGTGCAATTGGACTGGAGGGCATCCCAGGCCGCCCTGGACCTGTGGGCGTGCTAGCGGGGAAATGGGTGGAGTTGACCAAATTGGCCCAAAATGGACCAAATCTCAAAGGGGGTCCCCCATGGATTTTTAGTGGAAATCCCAAGGTCAGCGATTTGGTCCAAACTTCTCCCACAAGGAGAGGGTCGGCTACAGTGCACAGGAACGTTGAAATCAGACCGCTGAGACCAAGGGGGTGGGGGTGAGACCCCTCCAAAGGTGGGCCTTTTGGCCCAGTAATGCCCTTTAGGCCTGTGGCAGGGATACCCTTGGCCTGACTGATGTGCAATTGGACTGGAGGGCATCCCAGGCCGCCCTGGACCTGTGGGCGTGCTAGCGGGGAAATGGGTGGAGTTGACCAAATTGGCCCAAAATGGACCAAATCTCAAAGGGGGTCCCCCATGGATTTTTAGTGGAAATCCCAAGGTCAGCGATTTGGTCCAAACTTCTCCCACAAGGAGAGGGTCGGCTACAGTGCACAGGAACGTTGAAATCAGACCGCTGAGACCAAGGGGGTGGGGGTGAGACCCCTCCAAAGGTGGGCCTTTTGGCCCAGTAATGCCCTTTAGGCCTGTGGCAGGGATACCCTTGGCCTGACTGATGTGCAATTGGACTGGAGGGCATCCCAGGCCGCCCTGGACCTGTGGGCGTGCTAGCGGGGAAATGGGTGGAGTTGACCAAATTGGCCCAAAATGGACCAAATCTCAAAGGGGGTCCCCCATGGATTTTTAGTGGAAATCCCAAGGTCAGCGATTTGGTCCAAACTTCTCCCACAAGGAGAGGGTCGGCTACAGTGCACAGGAACGTTGAAATCAGACCGCTGAGACCAAGGGGGTGGGGGTGAGACCCCTCCAAAGGTGGGCCTTTTGGCCCAGTAATGCCCTTTAGGCCTGTGGCAGGGATACCCTTGGCCTGACTGATGTGCAATTGGACTGGAGGGCATCCCAGGCCGCCCTGGACCTGTGGGCGTGCTAGCGGGGAAATGGGTGGAGTTGACCAAATTGGCCCAAAATGGACCAAATCTCAAAGGGGGTCCCCCATGGATTTTTAGTGGAAATCCCAAGGTCAGCGATTTGGTCCAAACTTCTCCCACAAGGAGAGGGTCGGCTACAGTGCACAGGAACGTTGAAATCAGACCGCTGAGACCAAGGGGGTGGGGTGAGACCCCTCCAAAGGTGGGCCTTTTGGCCCAGTAATGCCCTTTAGGCCTGTGGCAGGGATACCCTTGGCCTGACTGATGTGCAATTGGACTGGAGGGCATCCCAGGCCGCCCTGGACCTGTGGGCGTGCTAGCGGGGAAATGGGTGGAGTTGACCAAATTGGCCCAAAATGGACCAAATCTCAAAGGGGGTCCCCCATGGATTTTTAGTGGAAATCCCAAGGTCAGCGATTTGGTCCAAACTTCTCCCACAAGGAGAGGGTCGGCTACAGTGCACAGGAACGTTGAAATCAGACCGCTGAGACCAAGGGGGTGGGGGTGAGACCCCTCCAAAGGTGGGCCTTTTGGCCCAGTAATGCCCTTTAGGCCTGTGGCAGGGATACCCTTGGCCTGACTGATGTGCAATTGGACTGGAGGGCATCCCAGGCCGCCCTGGACCTGTGGGCGTGCTAGCGGGGAAATGGGTGGAGTTGACCAAATTGGCCCAAAATGGACCAAATCTCAAAGGGGGTCCCCCATGGATTTTTAGTGGAAATCCCAAGGTCAGCGATTTGGTCCAAACTTCTCCCACAAGGAGAGGGTCGGCTACAGTGCACAGGAACGTTGAAATCAGACCGCTGAGACCAAGGGGGTGGGGGTGAGACCCCTCCAAAGGTGGGCCTTTTGGCCCAGTAATGCCCTTTAGGCCTGTGGCAGGGATACCCTTGGCCTGACTGATGTGCAATTGGACTGGAGGGCATCCCAGGCCGCCCTGGACCTGTGGGCGTGCTAGCGGGGAAATGGGTGGAGTTGACCAAATTGGCCCAAAATGGACCAAATCTCAAAGGGGGTCCCCCATGGATTTTTAGTGGAAATCCCAAGGTCAGCGATTTGGTCCAAACTTCTCCCACAAGGAGAGGGTCGGCTACAGTGCACAGGAACGTTGAAATCAGACCGCTGAGACCAAGGGGGTGGGGGTGAGACCCCTCCAAAGGTGGGCCTTTTGGCCCAGTAATGCCCTTTAGGCCTGTGGCAGGGATACCCTTGGCCTGACTGATGTGCAATTGGACTGGAGGGCATCCCAGGCCGCCCTGGACCTGTGGGCGTGCTAGCGGGGAAATGGGTGGAGTTGACCAAATTGGCCCAAAATGGACCAAATCTCAAAGGGGGTCCCCCATGGATTTTTAGTGGAAATCCCAAGGTCAGCGATTTGGTCCAAACTTCTCCCACAAGGAGAGGGTCGGCTACAGTGCACAGGAACGTTGAAATCAGACCGCTGAGACCAAGGGGGTGGGGGTGAGACCCCTCCAAAGGTGGGCCTTTTGGCCCAGTAATGCCCTTTAGGCCTGTGGCAGGGATACCCTTGGCCTGACTGATGTGCAATTGGACTGGAGGGCATCCCAGGCCGCCCTGGACCTGTGGGCGTGCTAGCGGGGAAATGGGTGGAGTTGACCAAATTGGCCCAAAATGGATTTTTAGTGGAAATCCCAAGGTCAGCGATTTGGTCCAAACTTCTCCCACAAGGAGAGGGTCGGCTACAGTGCACAGGAACGTTGAAATCAGACCGAGTCGGCTATAGTGCACAGCAACGTAGAAATCAGAATCAACCATCAAATCTAAATTGAATATATATTGTTCTTAAATTCAACCACCAAATCTAACTTGCATGAAAATTGAAGTAAAAGCGCCCCTTGCCTCCATACTACTCTCTCCAACTGCACATCTGCAACCCGCTTCCTTTCAGAAGGATCAGAGTGCACCTCAATTCTATATACCTAGCCACCCGACCGTAATCAATAGTCTTATGCGTGGCCTGTGGGACTAGTACTGAATTGGGGGAGAAGGATAGCATGTGGTTGGTATTACTAGTCATCCACGCCTGAACCTGATTGTATACAATTGCTTAATGCGCACTCGGCAATTGTAAATCATTTTCAAACTTGGATGACCCCTCGAGGGAGCACCTCTATGCAGACTCGAACTCGAACCTGTGGGCTTAATAGGTCTCGTCTTAGTCCGCTTGGCCATGGGTGCCCAACGTACTTTATATCTGGAACTTAATACGATGGTAGAAAATGAAGAAAAAGTTCTGTGTAATTTGACTCTAGATCAATTTTTGGAATCTTCTCCTTGAATCTATTGATCTCCTTCTCCTCCTCCTATTTTTGCCCCTCCACTGATAGATTAATGCAAAAGATTTGTACCCAGCATGGGAATCGAACCTAAGTTCTATAGCAGTTTGCTAGTATTATTTCCTTACTTCCGGTTTGAAGATGACGTATTATGTCCCTCATTTTCTTTCATTAGTGAATGGGTAACTATATCTTAGACAGGTCACGGAAAAAAGTTGAAATTTAGATACAGAAAATGATTTGAAGGAAATCATATATATAAAAATGGATACAAATGTCAAAACGAGTATGTCTAAAATTCCATTGTAAAATTGTAACAAGACCATTCTTAACCCTTTCAGACATGAGAAATCAGTCTATCTCAAGAAACGGTTAGATCCTAATGATAATCAAGAGAGAAAATATCATTGCGAAATTTGTGATCAAATTATCTTTAACCGTTTAAGACATGAAAAATCAGTGTATGACAAGAAACGGTTGAATGCTAATTACAATAGGTTAAATAAGGAGGGAAAATTTCATTGCCAAATTTGTAAGATTATTTTGAACCGTTTAAGACATGAAAAATGTCAGAAACAGTACTACAAGGTTAACCCCTAAGATATTCCCAAGAAATCCAAAGCAAAATGTGGGATATGTAATATTGAAGTCTCAAAGCTCAAAAGGCACTGTGAAAGAAAGAAAAAAACTTCAGAACCTGATATCAAAAATGACATGTAAATACGATGATAGTCGGGAAGGTTGTGGAGGTCAATTAGGAGTTTATTGTTATTCCGATATTAGTACAATTGATCCCAAACTTTTGATCATGAGTATGGTGGATGTTATAGAAAAGAGAGTCGAAGAGCACAATTGGAAAGGTTTGAAATTTTGTCTTTGTCTGAAAGTTTGGTTTTACAAGAAGTTAGGAGATGAGTGCAGATGAATTGAAGAGCCCTGGATGAAGAGTGGCGAGATGAAGGCGATGACTGATCTTTGAGAAATAAAAAGTGTAGTGCTAGATATGATTGGTAAATTAGAAAATAAGATTGATCAATTTACAAGAGAGGGCTCAGGTTGGATAATTGAGAAGATTTCAATTTTGAAAAAAAAAATAGCAAAATACGAATGATTGAAAGGGTGTACTTATATGAAAGTTCCAAATAAATATCAAAAAGCAAAATATAAACTAGGGAATATTAAAAATGAGGATGAAGAATGTTTGTAATGGTGCATTGCCCGGTGAGATTGCTTTGACGAAAAGGACAAAGAGAGAATTAGTAAGACAGTTAAGGCTGCTGATCAAAATGACGATTGGAGTGGAATAGAATTGGCAGTGAAAATAGATAAGATGACCATATTTGAAAAGAATAATCCAATGAGCGTCAGTGTCTTTGCCTTTGATAATGCTAAAAATAAAAGTGTGTATTCTATAAGAATTACAAAAGTGAAAAAAGATCAAGATGTAAAGCTTGTGTATATGTCCGAGGAAGAAAATAATGACTATGTATTGATGGAAGATTTGAGTCAATTTATCACTAAAAGTCCTAATGGACGAGTTTTGCCTTGTTGATACTGTCTGGATCCCTTGTGAAAGAAGGAGGTACTTGTTAAGATTAAGGTGAATGTCCAGTCCATAAAGCTGTAGGAATGGAGGTTGTAGAGGGACCTATTGTTTTTAGATCATTGTATATAAAGATAGAAGATCCTTTCGAAGATCCTTTCGTAATATATAGCGATTGTGAAAGTACTGTTGAAAGAATAAAAAGAAGACAGCCAAATGGTGAAGGATCTTATACCTTGTATACGCAATAAGACGAGCCTAATTGATTTGGTTGCTACACAAAATGGTGGGTTGATAAAGACTGAAAGTTTACAGAAGATGCAGGTGAGGATACAGGAAAGAAATTTGTAGAGTATTTAGTTGAGGAGATGAAAGGTATATACAATATGATGTGTTATAGGGAACCGTGAATGAGACGATTTTGAAATGGCCCTTCTACTACTGACTGCTTGGAAGAAGACTCCTAGCCGATATACATCCGTACAAGCAAAGACTATATAGGAAAGACTGGAAGGGACGGAAAAGTGTATAAATAGCCTAAGTGATTAGTGATGAGTTTAGTTACTTGAATGAACGCTAGAGATCGCTGTGCTTGATTGGGAAAGAATTAGCGGGGCTTTTGAATGGTGTGCATGTTTACATTTGAGCCATCCGTCACTTGGAAGACATGGTTAGTTGAAAGGGTGGAAAAGTTCTGATCGTGAATTGATGTACCATCGGCTTCCTGACGAAGCACAAAGGTAAGTGTATATTATAGTGCCAAGATTAAGTATCATAGACATATAAGTGTCATTTTGTTGATGAAGTAAAAATGTAAATAAAGATTGTGTTCTTTTTGATAGATGTTCAAAGTGGATAGAAGTAACCGGTATATCAATATTAAGGAAGAAAAGACCTACAGAAGTAAATAAAGTGAAAGGATATGTAGCCATGATTTTTGTGAGCGGCAATATGCATGATGAACCCGTTTGTGCCTCAATGCATACCCAGATGAAAATTTGCCTGGTGAGTGAATGGAGTTTGATATATTCATTTGATGATAAGATTACAATAATTAAGATTGTTTGGTAAGAAGTAATGATTTGCATTATGCATTGTATTATGTATCAGATGGAGCACAAGCAGATGAGCCCGAAATAAGCAGTATGGATGCAGGTAAGTGGTTGATGAATGTGAAAATAGTATAGCACAGTTGTGAGATGAATTGAAATGACTTTATTTTATGAGGACATTGCATTGGAAAGAAAACCTTGCTTGTCTGTATATATGATATATTTGTGTATTACTTTAAAGTTGAAGATTATTTGGAATATTCTTTCATTGCCATTAGGTAATTTTTGTACTTGCACAAAACCTATTTGAATTTGAAATTCCAAAGTAAATTGTGAGCATAGATACCTTACATACATTATCAGTTTATAAGAGTACAAAACATGCCATATATTATTTGGATACTGCAAGTACTTTGCATTAGCAGGAAATTGAAATGGAAATGTTGTCAAGTTGATTGGATGAGAAGTTTGGTTAGTACTGAGCATTTGTAAGCATTGCATAATTGTATAAGAGATGGCCTGTAAATGATAAAAAAAAGTAAGGAAGATATGTCAAATTGCAAGAAGAGATATTAGTAGGACAAATGAGTCCAGAGTTATATAGATGTTTTATAGACCTGTTTGACACTGTTGGCATAAATGTGATAATGTGATAAGAATAGAAATTGTTGTGGTAGGTGCTGGGGGATGGCATACACCCATGAAGACTCCTCTGAGGTAGAGAGAGATTGCTTGAGTTTTGGACGTAGTCTAAGGAAGATAAAGTCATCTGTTATAAAATGACTTAGTAGTATTTAATAAAGATATATGAATGAAGTTATAAGTGAGTTTTAGATTTATTGGACATGCTCTGTTACATGAATGTGAGTTGGATGGAATGTGTCATGGGGGTATTGGAGATGTGGCCCCCATGAAGCTGTAGGACATATTGTAATTAGAGTATTTGACATTGCACAAATATTTCTTGATAATGAGGTGTTAATGTGAAAGATGGAAAAGTATTAAAGAAAATGGTGGTGATTGGCATATAATGTAGATGATGTAGATTGTCTGGCGCTGACATTGGTATATGCAGTCTAATGACATAAATTGACCAATTAAGAGGTACTTTGAGATCATGTACAGCATTGCATTTTCCTGATGAGCTGAAGAATCAGTAAATGGTAGGTATATTGACAAATTCTTGATTGCACATATTTATTTCCTATTAAAGTCCTATTATTTATGATCAAAATGAAGTATGTTTTTGTGCTACCAACATGAGGACTTGGAAAAAATGGATACTTTAGGTAAAAGTTAGGAAGAGGACGGCTTTTACCTCAAAGTCCCCTAACTCCAATTTACAATCATTGGGAATTGAGTCCTGTCAGTAATTTTGAAAATAATTGATTGACAAGAGTACTATATATTATTGACAATATTTTTGATTAGTTTTGAATGTTTTGCCATTGAAATTACAGGAGATACATGACAAGCAAGACATGTTTTGGAGGAAGTTGGAGAAGTGTTGTCCTGTTGTGGTAAAGACTAAATTTGCTATTTGCCTTTCTTTAAAGTATGAAAGTATGCATTTTATAATTGAGAATCATTATTATGATATTACTGTTTTGCTAACATGAAGAAATAGTACCAGTGCATTAAGGAAAGGGCTATATTTTTGTTCATTTTTTGCAGGTGAGATGTCAGACAAAAGTGTATTTGCAGATACTGTGGAAGAGGAAGTAGAGGAAGTGATATCCAAGACTGGTAGGTGAAAACTCATATTTAATATAATGCTAGTCATAAAGAAAAGAAAATGAAAGTATGATATTATTTCTTAAGTAAGAATGATTGTGTTTACTAATTGTACTTGCCAAATATTGAATGGAATTAAAAAGACACTATGAGTGCCTGATTATAATGTTATTTCATCATTGAATAGATGAAGATTGCTGCTAAAGAAAAAGTTGGGAAGGTGCTCCTGAAAATGATTGTGCAACCCCTCTTAGGTCAAATGGTAATAAGAGTAAGTAAAATGATAGTTCAGTATGGTAGTGTTGATATTTCTTGACTTTCTCTTTGTTGCTCATTACCTACAAAGTTGATATCTACTTGTCTGTATAGATGTTCTTTAAAACTTGATACTTGTGACAAAAGCATTTTTCTTGTATTTGCATCCCCCCAATCTGTAAGGAAATAAGGAGATAAGATATATTTTCTTATTAAGGAAAACATTGAAATATACTGTTTGCAATGACTTATATGTAAAAGACTGATAAGTAAGGTAGTTCATTTTAGTTTTCTTTTTCCCTCATTGACTGTACTCTGTTGACAATGACAGATGTAGTACTTGATCTGTTTTTATTTATGAAGGCATGTTAAGGTTTGGTAAATGTTTTAGCCATGCACGTGTTTGCTTTTTATTTTGACTGAATAGGTTTGCTTTATTATGTGTCATTGTATTATTGATAATG